>NC_133202.1:5541606-5841606 GCF_958299795.1 Porites lutea | reverse complement strand
CTTTAACTAGCTTAAATAACCTTAAAACGGAGCATTTGATCGAGAGAAGGGGGTAAAATGAGTGCATAGTCGCCCTCAAGTTTCATCAGTTGAATTACTGTCATGTCATTTGCTTCCCCCTGGGGTAGATATCCAGGGCTAACCAGGGGAATATGCTGGAGAAAGCAAGGGGATGGATATTGGTTTCTCTGCCCCGGCCTTGGGGTGGGGAAAACTGAAGACATTGTTTTGACTTCTTTGGAAAAGAGTGGGGAATACAACATTTTGTGGTCTCTGTTAACAGTCATGCGCCAAAACTGATTGCACCAGCTACCCAGACTATCATAAAAAGTCCCCTCAATCAAATTAATCCCAGTTCTTTGAGGAAGATATCAGGGGAATTTTTCATTGAGAAGCACTTGAAGCAGTGGACTTTGTCTTGTTAAATTACCCCTCCCCTGGGGGAAATTGTAAACTTTGCCCGCCCATTTTACAATCCCGCTGGATGGCTCGAGGTCCTACCCTTGAGGAAAGCCGATGTGTACGTTTACATGTGTACGTTTACCGTTTATTACCAGAGTGAATGATAATGATGGAGTCTCGTAAGTTTGTTCTGACTTTTGAATCTATTGACTTAATCCTATGGAATGACCAATCAAATAAAACCTCTTTCACGTGGTACGGTATTTTTCAGAATTTTACAAAATGAAATTCTCGGAACTTCGCTGAATTTAGGATCTCTTCTCCAAGACTAACTAGTTCACACTCGAACTTGAACAGTCCACTGGCCCTTCCAAACACGATCATGAAGTCAAACCTATTCTGTTTCTGTTAAAAAAGGGAGTCTTTTCGGCAATGCTTTCACCGACTAGTTTATTTGTTTCCCCAAACTGGAAATATGGTATTTTCATGAATTTTAGTTTTCGCCATTTTAGGAATGAACGATCACACTGAAACGCCCCTAAAGTATTCCGGCGGCACAAAGCAGTAACGCTTTTAAGAGAAGTAATCGTGCAATTCCTCAGGCGTCTAAGAGACTCCTGATCGTATTCAAACAATCGTCAATTTTTTCCTAAGTGACGCCATAAGGCGTTTCGGCTTCATTTGTTACCCGCTAAGCATTCTACATCTCACGAGCCTAACACCTGTTGATAATCATTATCTTGTATGCAATTCGGCATTAAGAGATTAAATGGAAAAGTTTGCACGTAGTAATGGAACAAAAAAAAATGTCAGCTCTAAAGTTAATCTCACTGGTATAATAGTCAATTTTTCCTTTCATCCTCTGCCCCTCCAAGAACTCAGCAAGTACCTGTTCACCAGCATATCGTGCGGGACAAGCCACCCATTGCGTAACAAGGAAAATCCGGTGGCGGTATACATCTACGAGCGATGAAACAACTCATTACTTAGATTGCGCTGATAAACACACGGATGTCGGCTCCTTCGAATCCGCTGTAAGAAATTTATTTAATCATAAATCATCTGAAATGTAATTCTTTTCGGTGCTCTTTTGAATAACAATTAGTCACAACTGACGAGTTTTCATCGCTTTTCTGCTTGCTCTCTTTAGCTCCTTTAGAAAGTGGTGTTATCGAATTCCTAACTAAGCCTCTTGCCACTTTAAAGGTAATCTTCTTTTGAAAGTCTTGTTTTTCAAAATACAGTAATGTTTTGAAAACACACGATTTAAAATCGAAATGATAAATGGACAACAAACTTGATTGCTAACATGTGCGTTCGCTTGTTTTCGTGGATAACAAATCTCCGCTAATCGTTTTGAGTGATATGAACAACATTTGTGTTTTCAATTTACGATAGCCTTCGAGCAGCTTTCCCTATATGTTGTCGCTCCCTAGACCTCCCTACCATGTCCGATGGAAAAGGGCTAGAAATAAAGATAAATTCTGCCGGAGACGACCAAAAACAATGCTTCAGTTGCCACGTTATGGAATAGTTTTGTCTATTTTTAAACCAAATACTTCCAAAGGACACTATCAGCCTGCGGAGGAGGTAAAGAAGGTGAACGCTTGAGGATAAACCCCTCCGTTTCTTCGCCCTAGCTGCCACCCCCTCCTGCGAACCTCGGTTTATCACGCAAGCTTACACTCTTCTCTCTATGACAAATGAAACAGGACCAAAACGCAGACTGAAAGCTATTCATTAATATATTCTGTCAAGGCTGGCTACCCTGGAAATAGTGAGATATCATGAGATATCACCTTGGGGAAAGTCTAGTTAACGTTTGCACTGTTTTAGAAGTTCTTTCGTTACTCATGATGAAATTTGTTCTTGCTTATCATCAGTTATTGTTAACCATTCTTTCCGAAAGAATGTTTAACAATAGCTGAATAAGCAAAAACAAATTTCATCATGAGTATAAACTCACTTGATTTTATGTCGCTGCTAATTTAGAATCAATTCATGCGAAAGAAAGGTATTGAAATGTAATTTAACTTTAGAATACTTGAATTAAAAACGTAATAATCCCCATGACTTAACCCCCTTTTCATTGTTTTTGGATACACGAACAACGCCGGTTGAATTCCTACAATACCAACTTAGTATTATAGCACATTATAAAACCACTTAAAGTAATCAGGGTAAAGTTACCATCTTATAACCTTCTTAGCGCTAAATCCTTAGATATTAACGCTCTTTGATCATGCCTCATGCATGCATGCGCCCATTCGACGATAAATGTTTCCATTATTACTACAAATTTGTTCCGTTAACTGATAACTGAACGCATGTAATGATTAATTACCATGCATTTGCCGCTTGCTTAGGTTCCAGGGGAAAGCGGTAAAGAACAAGACAATGCTGACCCGCTCAAAATAACTAATGCTTTTGTCAAAGTACAGTACAATTTGTTATATTATCAATGAAATATCCGTGCCAAACAGTAATTCTCCACACCCAAAAGAGGAAGTCCTTAACTCCAGTATGACTCTTCCTTTTACTTAACTTGCTATCGGTAATATGCTTTACTAAGTTGAACAAGCTCTCCCTCTCCATCAGCCCCCATCCCCTTCCCTTGGAAATACAGAAAAAGTATATTCCCGGGAGGCTCAACACAAAAGACTGGCTCAGTATTGTATCCAATTGCACCATGGGATCGTTTAAAAAACTGTTCCCTTATTCAAATTTCCGCAGGAGACTGGGCCAGACTCATTTCCTCCCAAAACAGTCCCACAGTGCAATTCGACGCAAGATGGACCCAGTCGCGCACGTCATGCAACCTCAAAACAGCGGATATCATTAGAGAGGTTAAGCATCACGTTTACGTCAAACGGCGCAAATTTGTATCACGTGAGCAAGTTTCCCCTTTGCGTAATTGTCGCCTATACTGTTCATTATTTCTACATATAAATTATTAGTTTCATAATAATTTTCTGAGCTGTATCTATCTGCTCATTTTCTATTTTGAGAAATTCTCAACTCAAATTAGACTTGGTACAAGTGGACGTCTTGGCGAGCGGAGCGAGCCTTTTTTGGCCGCAAAGCGGCCAATTCGCCGCGAAGCGGCCGACCGCGAGCAACGAAGTCGCGAGAGGTTCCACGCCATATGAAATCCGACGAAGGACTTTTTTGAAAGTCTTAACTCGAATCTGACGTTTGCCGTATACGTGAAGCTTAAACTCTCTATTAGGGGTAACGTTTACAGAAAACGGCAAACGTGAGATTCAAGTTGACAACTTCTCAAGTTAGGAAAAGAGCAGATAAAAACTGTCCAAAATAAATCCGATAGATGAACATCACATCATACAACTTACTCCCTTCATAGAAATAATGACTAGTAAACGAAAAATGAAGGGCAAACTTGGTCACGTTGTGCAAATGACATTTGCAGTTTGCCGTAAACGGGATTCTGAAAGTCTCTCTATTGGTCCCAGATCTATGGGTTCAACTTAACGTGCAATACTAATTGCCAGAATGGTTGAATTGCATCGGTTGTACACCCCTGGTATTGTTCCGCACAAGATCAGAGCAGTAGACTAACTATCCCTGCTACCAGAGGCCTCTTCTCCATGGTATTGGGGGGACCAAGATGGGACAGAGGGAAACGCACAGTCTTACCCTTGGGATATATGAATTTCAACAAGTTTTTTATTTAGACAAATAAAACGTTTGAAATTAATTGGAAGTTGGTTTCGGGAGAGGTCCGCAAACTTTAAATCAGTCTTTTCGAGAGAGAATAAGGGGACATTTTGCTCTGTTGGTGTGTCGCCATTACAATATTCCGCATTGTTTGCCTTGAGCTGAGGCAGTCGCGCGTGGACTTGATGACAATTAATTACAACTTCTGTCCCATTATTGTCTCTTGACGCGCGGGCAGGAGCCTATTTTCCTCCCACCCGCCGAATGTTAGTGAAAAAAGGCCTCTTCTCGCAGGGAATCTACAATTCCACGTGTAACAGACTTTATCCTATGCCATTCATTCATTAGCCTGCGCGCAGACGAAATTAAACTCTGGTTAACTCCGACGGTACTAATCAGAGTTTAGTTATCGTCTGCACGCAGGCTATTCATTCATAGGGTAGCTTGCAATGGCGTGACGCAATTTTCAATTTAAGGCCAATCGATTTTTTATTCAAATGTGACCGCTGGTCTTTGCCAGTTTTAGGGTCCATTAGAAAATTTTGGAACTGTTTCTTTCTAATAAAAAGAAAGAAGTTTATAAACTAGGTCGAACCTAGCCCGCGAGCAAACTCTCTATTTGCGGGAGTCGCGAGAATTCACGTGAGAGCGCACGCGAAAGGAAACGCGAGGCTAGGTCGAACCTAACCTTCATATGCTAACCTCTCCCCTTTTCCATTCAACTACCACACTAATCCACCATATATGTCTCTCATAACTGAATGACACGATCTATAATAAGTAACCCTAGCCCTTTCCCGAACGTTTAACTTATATTCAGCTTAGGCGGCTTAATCTCCATTCTTTCTTCTGAGACTGTTAAAAAATTTGTTTCTGCCTTATACGCTCGGGAGTGGGAAGTACTCAAAAAGTTTTATAAGGGGAAGTCCCGCCCCAAGGTCCAACCCCTTACCCTTTTATATACCATTTTTGATAGAAATGTACCCCTTTCGTATTCGTATATTTTCTATCAAATGGATGGCACCCCTTTTATTCACATACCCAGTTTAGAACTTTGAAGCTCTTTGACTGCTGTAAAGGCACTGTCTTTAAAATCTGAATAAATCACAAAACCAAAACATTCTCTAGCCTTTCATCAGTACCTAAAGCCTTAAAAAGGTATCGCTTTCCGGCGGAGCCTCCCCGTAAAGGCCTTTACAAAAAGTACCCCCGGCTTATACGCCGATCAATTCGAAACCTCAACATGCCCCCGGGAAAACCCGGGGCATTTGACTATTACTTGTGCCAGGGGAGTGGGGAATCTGACCAGTCTCGGTGGGATGGAGAATTTGAACCGAAAGTGTCAAGTTTAACTTCTTTGGACGACCCGGGTGTTCTTTAGATGCCCGAAGATGTAGTCTTTCTCACAGTGAGATGGAGGAGTTTAAACGTAAGGAAACCATCATGCATTATGCCTTCATAAACGCATTCATGTACCTTATTAAGTCTCTGCCGAACAAGCCATTCGCCGTTCATCTGAAGTCCGGAAAATTACAAGATGCCGAATACATTTCTTCTTTTCGAGGGGCATTTTACCACTATAATGGGTATTGTGGTGCGTAAGTTTGCTAGGAATCTACTGTTTATCCTAACCTCGCTTTTCAGTTCAAGGGGCTGATTTTTCCTTGCAAAATGAGACCGCTGTGGAAAATATAATAACTGAAGGGGTAAAATGAAAAGCTTTGTCCATTCTCGTCGCTTAAGAGCAATTTCAGTACAGAGTTATGGTGTAATCGTGTAATGTGTTGTCCACTTGTCTGTCTGCCAACGAAAATGTTGCGAGCACTATTGTAAGCAATATTTTAGTAGGAGAATTAAATCCCGTTTTACGTGTGGTCTGTTATGTTCCCTCCAACAAATTTCGACGTATCTGCCATCTACGACATCGCGCGCAACAATTTAATTTGTCTGCCTTCTGCAGCATTACGTGCAACAAACATTGCATACCACAAATTTTACCGCGTGACTTCTTTCTGCAACATTGTACGCAACAAATTTTATCGTGTGTCTACCCCCGGGGGGGGGGGGGGGTACTCCCATATATGGGCAACATAGGTACGTGCCGCGGAATAGGGTATGGTTTTTGAGGTTCTCGGTCCTTAAATAGGGTATCTTTTTTGACCCTTTTGTTTCTGTGTCCCCGGTGTCGTCCTTAGATAGGGTAGCTTAATTGTATTATCTAATACTACAGTGTGAAAATGCCCCGGGGGGGGGGCACTTTAGGAATTTCTGGGTGGGGATGTGCCGCTGGTAGCCTGGAACCCTTAACCTTTACCAGAGCTAGTTCAGCTGAGTTTTGCTACCCTATACTAGAGTAAACTCCCCAAATCTCCCTATCCTAGAGTAGCTGTGTACCTAGTCTAGATAAAATCTTCAACCAACTGATCAGTTTCCTGAAAAATGATACCCTATTCTAGAGCCAAACGCTCTGATTTATATACCCTATCCTAGAGTAAACTGCTTGAAAACCATACCCTTCACAGCGGCACATACCTATATAGCCCATATATGGCAGTACCCCCCCCCCCCCCGGGGAAAATGCCCGCCTAAACGAACGGTTTTTTTTAAACTTGATGTATCCGTTTAAGTATTCTAGTATTTTATGCTTGATGCTATACATCCAATGTTACAGAGAAGAAATAAAGTTTTCCTTTTCATGCTATGAATAATTTTGTTCTTTCCTAGAATAGGGTGTCATTTTTCGGCTTTGGACCTTAAAAAGGGTATCAGTTTTCGCTTTCTTGGTCCTTAAATAGGGTTAGGGTTCACGGACCTTCGCGGCACACCCCTATCCAAAATTCGCGGGAGTACCCCCCCCCCCCCCCCCGGGTGTCTACCTTTCACAACATTGCATTGAGCGCAACGAATTATACCATTTGGCTTCCTTCTGCCACATTGCGCATCAAATAATATCCTGTCAGCCTTTTGCAACATTGCGAGCAACAGCTTACAATGTGTGTCTTGCACATTTGCGCGCAAGAAATGTTATCGTCTGTCTTCTTTCGGCAACGTTCAACCTCCTGCCATTTTAATTTCACACCAAGAGCCACATAAGTTTTAACCTGTGGCCCCAAATTTCGTCAGTCGTACACTTTGCAGCTGCTGTGTTCTGTAGGACCTTCTTCTCCTCTCTTTCGATTATGCTCCCGTTCCCTAATCACAGATCACTATAGTGCATTGATTTTATTGCCTGCGTGCTTGGTTTTCTTTTTCCTTTAGAGAGTTAATTTGCGAAGCACGCATATAGCCCGTCAATGTTGATCTTTCGACCAATCAAAACGAACCTGGGCCTTGTACAGGATTAGGTTAAATTTCCCGTAGTCGGGTTTTGGGTGTTGTGGTGTCGTGTTCACCGTGTTCACTTCCCTTAGAGTCATGTCAGTTTACCATCACTTGACAATGTCAAATTTACACCGAGAATCTATTTTCCTCGGCGTATGTTTAATTTCAAATGCCGGTCAAACTGAATTTTCAAGCATCACGACTTCATCGACGCACCACACATGACTGTGGAAAAGGCAGGACTCTCATGGCCGGACTTACTATACATTAAAGCCAACCATGGTTCCTCAAAACAGTAATTTCTCTGTCAATATCAAAGTAAACGTGTTCTGATTTCCACCCCCTACGAAACATACATGCATACAACACCAGATAGTTTTCAGTATCCAGATAGACTGGATGACGGGGTCAACTGTATGTCAAAATCGAGAGTGAGCTTTCTAGTTGTTTTAGTACAATTTTACTAGTATTGTATTACAATTACTTTCTGGTGACTTTTAACAAGTACCGTATTTATTCGATTAACCGCCCTGGGCGCTTATTAAATTTTTCGACCTTGAGAGTGGGCGCTTATTCGAGGTGGGCGCTCATTCGAGGCTGGGCGCTTATTAAATGTTCACCATTTTCAGCAAGTGAAGTATGTTTATTTTGCAACAAAATAATAAATGCTACTAACAAAACGCGAAGAAGTAACAAAGCAAGGTTTCTGTAAAATACTCTGAAGAAACTCCGTCCTCAAGGAAGTCTCTTATTGGAACTTATTCACTTAATTGGGTGGGGTGGGGGTGAGTGCTTATTTGAGTTTGATTGGGGGAGGAGGGGGTGGGCGCTTATTCGAGGCCGGACGCATATTATCTTTTTCTGCCTTTAGGATGGAAGCTTATTCGAGGTGGGCGCTAATTCGAGGTTGGGCGCTTATTCGAATAAATACGGTATGTAATTGTGAAAAAGCAAGTTATAAAGTGGTAAATCGGGACTTAGATCAGGTCTCAGTTTTCTAAAGGTGGATAAACCTATTGATACTTTTGTATGGATTAATCTCTATCCATTGGATAGCGAAATTGGGTGCCCCTAATACTTACCCAGCGTTTGAGCAACCGGGCCCAGTAGCACAACTTTGTTGTATTTGATATGTATACGATTCTTTAATTGTAAAATAAATTGTATAAAGATAATTAAAACCCACTTCAGGATCATAATTATTAGGCTTATTTGCAATTTCGTCTCATTCGACAGAATTGCTCTCGTTAGAAACAACCATCGATAAAAGGTTATTGCGGTCCCCTATCCTTGTTAAATTTAAAGCTCATATCTTGATCAAGAAAACAATAAATTTCTGTTCTGGAGTAGAAACCTGTAAACATTGTACATCAAACACAACCTCTTTAATGTCTTTACTGTCAAATACTGAGGATTCGAACATAGTATCCGCGATATTTACGCGGGAAATATGTCAAAGATAGATGGCGCCCTTAAAAGGCGTGGTCTGTCCCTAGGATGATATAGACAAGTTCTCTTCGAACAAAACGTCATACGCGAACTAGTAACTTACTGCATTGCAAGGTTTCAAAGTCATTCTAGCAACTAGTGTCAAAAGCCTCCGATTTTTGACTAATTTTTGAATAAAAATTTGCGTCTATTTCTAACATAACTACAAATTTAACTGAAACGTATATAGAAAAAAATTACGGAAAACAAAGGCTTATCGTATTACAATGTGTAAAACTAGCGAAGAACTATTTAACGTAACACGGTTTTCAGTTGATGAACAGAAAAAACACAACTGGACTACGACACATAAGATTTAAGTTATCAAATAGATCATGCTTCATGCAAAGTACTGCTTTGAAATTTGGCTCCAAATTGAGAGGTTAAACAACAAAGTGTTTCGTTTCAACCATTCAAATGCAGATTGTGGAAAAGTTGTGTTGGGATGAGACAAAAATGGTGGACCAGTTTAGGTTTCTGGAAAACTGCCCACCTTCCCCTCCCCTAAAGCATCATTTTGCCCCAAGTGAGAAGTAAGTGTTAATGTTAGCTTAGGGGAGGGGTGGGTGAGCAGTTTCCCCGGAAACGTAAATTGATTCAAAATGGTGATACATACGCTGTCAATTTAAATCTGATTAAAAATAAAAGTAATTCAAGAACGGCAAACCAACTTAAATGAGATCTTTAGACTCTAACACGAAAACGACTCAGTACTAAATAATGCGCACGCGTGAACCAGCGTCATTTTTGCTGGAAAACGTGATAGTCGTCGTCACTCTACTAAGGGTTTTAACAAAAATATCGTAGTAGCAGAAATATGTTATCAACTGTTAGGAGTTTAATCATAACTATAACAAAATTGTCAAATCTGATTGGCTATCAACTGCCCTGATTTCAGCCTTAATTGGACAGTTTAATAGGACAGTACGCGTCATGCCTAAGTAATTGGACAGTACGCACCATCACGCGCGAGCTTAAATGGCTTTTTTTTTTTCACTGCTAGCAAAATAAAATTTCGAATTTCTTGTGTTTTGATTTACAAAATGGCCTATCATATCACAAATTTTGTTAAAGTTATGATTAATCGGTAACAGAACTTCGTGTCGTCCAATTCGGTCTGCAATCATACTCGTGATTAAACAAATCGGACTCCCGCTGCGCGGTCGTCCGATTTTGTTAATCACTCGTGTGATTACAGACCGAATTGGACTCCACTTAGTCTTGTTACCATTACTTATCATTATGCGATAGGGAGAAGGCTTAATCTCCTTCAATTAGATAACGGTACTAACTTTTCTGCTGAAAAAAAGGACAGTGAGGCTTTCCGGGGTGCACCTGTCCGCAAAACCAAGAAACTACCATTTTTTTAGAATACGCGAAAAAACTTTGAAGCTAAATCTCGTCCTCGTTGTCGAATCTAAAGGTGTCCGCAATGAATGACAGTGCGTTATACGTAATAATGGTGGGCGACAGAGTGACTACTCGGAGAATAAGAAAAAAAACTCTTGCTGCTGTTCTGATAATTGTGATATGAGGGGTCAACGGGATTCCAAGATGGCGGTCCGAGGGGCGTGGTCGGTCCTTGCACGTTGTTGGGACGATAATGGGGAGGGCCAAATCTTCTGTCAAATGCATCACTCTGAAAATAAGGAACGTTTCCGTTGTCGTATCTGTGCACTCTACCTGCTGGAAAAAGATAATATATTAAAAACTGAGTTTCGGCATGAGGTGGCCTCGTGGCACTGTTTCCGTTTGTTTTATCATTCTGAAGCGATCGATTTATTTTAGTATCCACTTTAATTGAAATGTGATTATCATATTATTGTTATTATAAATCGCCTTTGATAGAATGGTATCATAAACTCATTCACATTGGTTTACAAAAATAAACATCCTCAAGGAAAAAGGACTGTGGATATTGCTGAAAGCAACATGCCTTGAAACTTCGTTAAATCTGCTTTTGATCCTACGATTAGGTTAATGAAAGTTTAGCTACATGAGTGATCTTATCCCCAGCTGTTCTGTGTTGATAACTTCAAGTTAAGCGTTTGCTGCTGTAGAACTTTTTTTTGTCCAAATCATTTTATTTCCACCCCGTAAGAATCGAATGCATATATCATTTTCTTTCCCAAGCGTGCCTACTGAACAAAGTTGAACAGAAAATCGAACTTCCTTTCGTAAAACTCTGAAAAACAAATACCACCATGCGGAAATGAATTTTTTGGGGAAAATACAGAAGAGCGAATAATGATATGTGAAAGTACTGCTGAAAAGATATTGTTTGAATGGTAACACCATAGGATTTCGTCGACAGACTCAAAAGTTGGAACTACATAGTAATAAATAGCACCATGTGAAAGTACTGCTGGAGAGGTTTCATTTGAATGGTAGCACCATAGAATTTCATCCACAGACTCAAAAATTAGAAGTACATACAAAATAAATAGCTCCAGGTTTCATTTGAATGGTAACACCATAGGATTTCATTCACAGACTCAAAAGTTAGAACTACATACTAGATAAATAGCACCATTTGAAAGTACTGCTGAAGAGGTTTCATTTGAATGGTAGCACCATAGGATTTCGTCCACAGACTCAAAAGTTAGAACTACATACAAAATAAATAGTGCCATGTGAAAGTACTGCTAAAATCAATTAAAGAGGTATCATTTTGGTGGTCACACCGTAGGATTTCTTCCTTGAACTCGAAAGTTACATCTCCATAAGATGAGGTCTTAGATGTTCTGGGAGTGAACGGGTTATTTAAGCCGTTTGCAAAGGAGATAAGTCAATTATTTCCTTAGAAGTTGATAATTACTTTTTACCCTTGGATATCATACCTTGAAACGCTGTTGTAGGGCCACCAAACATCTGATAGCCAAATTTATCGTCATTCCGAACTTCATCTTCCACCTGCAGTAGCCTATCGATGGAAAATCTGTTCAGATCTATATTTCCCTTGCTTTGGGTCAATACGTCTGGGCTGGGGCTGATATCGAAGTTCTTTTTTTCGTTTTGTGTCGTGTGTTTAACGTTGAATCCCTCTGTGACGTCATATGGCTCAACCTTTCCTTTTGGTCGAGGCTGGCGTTTTCTTCTGCGCCTAAAATTCCCGTCTTCTTTAATGTACTCTTCCAATAAATCCACCAAAACTGTCCAGTAATTGTCCTTGCCCCATGGACGCGATGGATCCTTCAGTATTTTCACGAAGCACTTGTTAAATGAGAGGTTATGCCGCACCGAGTTTTTCCAGCCCTGATAACTTCCTCGAAAGAACTCGTAATTATCCACGAGGTACTTGTTTATCTCGGTCAACGTGAGCTTTTTACGAGGAGAGCTGAGTATCGCTGTTGATATAAGTGCAATGTAAGAAAGTGGAGGCTTTGGTTGAGCTGTCTGCCGGCTGGATCTTCTTGTCTTCACTGATTGCTCATTCATCTCTTCAATCCGGTGTTTTAAGAGGGATTATGCGACACCTCTTCAAAAAGCTCTTAAGATTATAACTGTGTACACTCTCGTAGCTAAATGCAAAGTTAAGCGGATCACTGGCAAATAGCTTGTTTATAGTACAGTTACACACAATACACAAATGATGCTCTTACGCTTCTTGTGTCATTGCAAAAACACAGGAAACTGTCAGCCACTAAATTAACCCCGACCACCACCCACAAAGGTTAATTGAAAACATGCTGAGTTTGCACGCTTCTTGTGTTTAGAAGAAATACCGAAAGTGTCTGAGTGAAATTCCACACCTTTTAAGCTTCTTAATTCGTCCACTAATCACTGTAATTACATAGCCTAAGCTTTCTAATCCTTTGGGTTAATTTGTTCTAAAGCTGTGGCCTTGTCCTTCCTCCTACCACATTTTCCATTTTTCTTACCTGTAAGATCTTCATGAGGACTGGAAATCCTTAAAAAGGCACTGCCTTCTATCACGGACCTTTCCTTTGAAAGTTGACAGATGAAGTAGGAAGGGGTTTTGCCAAATCATTTATCATCTTGATTGAAGGTGTAAAAGCTTTCATGAGTAATTTTTAAATCAATTAACCCGTTTATCCCCAGCAGGGTTGAAAGTCTGACTTTCTTATATTTGCACTTTTTTTATCCAAAATAAATTTGCGCCCCTGTAACACAGATCACAGACTTTTTATAGATCAATTTCTTTTGTGTAAAAATATAAAATTGTAATGCGCAGAGTACAGAAAATCTTCCTTAATGTGCACTGGTCAGTCTTATTTTGTGGTTCTACTTTCTGCGCCCGGGCGGCCGGTTTCTGTGTAGTATCTACCCTTCTTTTATAGCTTTGGATCTCTACACACTATGCACATAATGACCAAAAAAACTTTCTTTAGTTTCCGATCCGAAAAATCGCGACTCTTAGGGCACAGCAATCTTTTGTCCTGTAGTAGAAGAAATTAAAGCAGGTTTATTTCCGCTCCTTGTTAATTACACTCTAAAATAAATCGATTATCTTTATCGAGTTATCGCCGGCAAGATGTATGTCCCACACCTCTTTTGACATTTAGCTCTAAAAGTCTCCATCGCCACGCCCAGCAGAAGAAATTGACGATAACGCATCCCGGACGGAAATCTCTCTTAGTTATTCTTGCCGCTTGATACTTCGTAGTGTTTCTGAAAAGCTCGAAAGCATTTTCGACCAAACAGGTCCCTGTTGTGTACTCGTGGTAAATTTTATGCATTGCCCAAGGCAGAACAATACAATGTAAATAAAACAAAACACCGTCAACATCATGGAACGACCTACAATTGTAGCTAGTTGCAGATGTTCAGAATGAGAGAAGCATTACGAAATGGAGAGTGAAACAAAAAAAGAATGAAAGAAAGAAAGGAAGAGTGGAGGGGACAGGATAAGGTTAGGAAAGACCATCAGTTAGGGCGTCTAACGTCGCTCGCTCTAACCAATTCCTCTCTCTTCTGACCAAGCGACCGTTGACCGTTTAAGACTCATGCAACCCTGACATATTTTGTGAAGAAATGAGCTTCAATCAATTTATCACAATATCGTTCTAAAAAAAAACAGAGGAGAACCTCTGGAAGTAGTAAATCTCCCCGTTAGAGTACAACAGCATCAAACTACATATAACATCTCTCTTCATATAAATAATTGAACTGCCGGCGTTATCAACTAACTTTCCTCCTCCATGCCTTTTTTTCTCGCCCAATTAAAGAAAATTATTGTAGTTGCTCTCTTGGCAATAATTTGTTTTCCTCGAAAGAGGATAATGGGAAGCCATGACTCATTCAGCGGCAAAATCAGCAATACAAAGTTACACTTACTATCATGTCAACTACTTCGGGTCAATTATTTTAAGGAGAGTACTTCCTTAACTTCCGTTATACACTTTATTAGTTTCGAGGTTTAACCTAACGACCTCTTCTGGTGTTTAAAGAACTTGCATGCTTCTTCTTTTTTTTTTTTTTGAAGAGTAATACTTGTAAACAAGGTGTGATTATGTTTTTTACTACAGATATATAAGACTTTATCAAGTACGAGGTAAATCTCACAACTTGTTGCTGGAGGTGACAAAAAAGATAAAGTTAAAACGGCATCATTTCAATGCAGTCACTCTTTCTTTAGAGGAAACTAAAATAAGCAACTAAGGATCAGTCTTTGCAAGATATGTCTGCGTTACAAACTTTTTTATGTATAAGACTATTGTTGTTCCGGCCCAGGCTGAATAATTTTTTTGTCCCCCTTTTTTTAAATAGTTTGAAAATATCCTTGTGAATATTAAAGATTATAGCGAATGACATTTCCGTTTCAGGATGTATTGGGTTGACATTCGGCAAGTGCAGGCCGTTTATGGTTTCATTGAATAGAAAAAGAAAGAACAAATTTTATAAGTTTTATAGTTAAAAACATATAACTCTATTGTATTTATAGAGTTTCAGCTTACAAAATAATATCCTCTTTAAAATCTCATCTTAGAGTTTATTTTTGAAATATTCTTAAGCTTTCAGCTTCAAGGGGCGGGTGACTTGTATGACTATCTAAATAAACTCTTATTTAAAAAAGAGTGTATTGAGAGTCAAAGAAACCGCGAAAAGAGGAACAACGTGGCACTCCACGTTTATAAAAGGAGGGCAACACTTACCAATGTCAGATTTTGCATCTTGTACTCGGAAAGCTTACTCTCGGCTTCTTCTCGCAAAATCCAAAACACATGTAAATCACTAAAAAGTGTTGATTTTGTTCATCCCTGCAGGACATTTACCGCTGAACCGCGGAAGCGTACTTTGGTCTGGGTGTGGTCAGATTCTGGAATGTAACAATGCCTAACTTTACTGCTGGTCTTTAAATTACATCTTTTAGAACCAATAGCTGGGAGAAGACAGCAACAGTAGAAACAAAATCATTTGAAATGGTCTTTTTACCATCTTTTTGTTTTGTTACGGTGCGTTTTTATATTAAAGTGGGCAACATAACAGACCACCCATAAAATGTACATGTCGTACATGGGATTTCCGCTTCCGTAAACACTTTTCATAATCTCGAAGAAAACTAAAAAAGGCTTTAATTCTTTACAAATCACTATGTAAGAATATTATCGTACAAGCTATCTTAGAGAAAAAAGAAATTAGAACAATCAAGTTTTTTCAAAAACCGAAAGTTAGAAATCTTTACTATCTTGGCTAACTATTCAAGTCGGAAAGATGTCCTATCCAACTACTAATGGAGCGTTTTTGCAAAAGAGATGAAAATAAAAGACAGGAAGTCTAGTTATTTCTGATTTGAACGGAAAAAAAATACACTGAAACTTTGTGGCCCCTATGGATTAGGCACCCTTTGCCATTTAGAGTGCTATTCAGGTTGTTGATAATGATGATGATTATGAGTAGTAAAAAATTTAGTCTACGGACAAACAAACACTAAAAAACACTCCTCGTCATGTATGTATCAGTAAAAATAACCGTTAAAACACTTGTGGTTAAGTATGTATGAAAATTATCGTAAACAGACCACGAATGCGACCTTTACGAGATATATAAGTGGACGATAGCATAAAACTTTTACTACATGACAGACTACCATTGTAAATAGTTTTTAATATCACGTCTGGTTTTAACTACACTTGATTTTCTTTATAGTTTTGTTGCCGGAGCTAAAGGGTTTACGTAAATGGCAAGAAACTTGTAAACTTGAACTGCAACGAATGCATTGTTTACGGCTCTAAAACGAATTTTTGAACAGTTTCTAAACTGACCACATATGCGCCAATAGATAAGAAAGAAATAGTAATTTTCTAGGCACTGCATCAGTATAGCGCAAAGAGGATAAACTTTTGAAGCTTGACTTGGAGGTAAAGCTTGTCATCTCTTCCCGTAAAACTCCGTAAACTGGTGAGGTAAGAAAATATTTAAGGTAACTCTTAAGGCCTATGTGAGGTTGTTTGGTATACAAAGGCGGTGAAAGTAGTATTTGCATCATGATATTCTGACCAAAAGGCAAATTATAACCCTGTCTATGGTCAGAATCTTTGTACAGATAACCTCACTTTTTACTTCTGTATTTAAATCTGCACCCATAGGAACGCTGTCGGTTCAACATAAGTTCATGAAGAGATCACTGATCACCCAGAATATTGAAGAGATGTTCCCCTTATATTCGTAGCCTGGGAACAGGCTCCGCATCGGGGAAAAAAGGGGATAAAAAATCGGCGAGCGAAGCGTACCGCTGGGCTCGCTTCGCTTGCCGATTTTTTTCCTTCTTGAGCCCTTTTTTTTCCTTTAAGCCCAGTAAAGAAGTCAGGGACGAACTGTAAGTGTCCGTTCTATGTGAGGTGACCGTTAGTAGAGAGTTGACAATGCTGTGATTGTGTAAAAGATGTCGTTCGGCTATTCTACTTAGCTCTATAACTTCCAGTATATTTCGAACCCAAAGCTCTCTTCAGACAGCAGTCTGATCACATTTCATAATAGCATTATTAGGAAGTCATTTGACTTTTTACAAAGTGCAGTGAATGTCCGGCTTGTTTCTAAGCAACAGTGAGCACTGGGTATATCCACCCTGTTTAACTTCCTTCTACACCTTAACCGGCCTACTGTAAATTCTTCACGCGTTGTTATTTTCAAACTTAGGAAACAGCTCAGGAACTTTAGACGTAATAATTTGCTAACACATCCGTTCTTAAGATTGTGGCTTAACACTTTTCCTCCCAGATATCGCCGCCCAATTTTTTTGTGTTCTGCACGGAGGCGTTTATTAGGTAAAAGTGGGACCACTTTATTGACTCTACATATACCATTACTTGTCAGCTTACTATCGATGTAACCTTTGTTAATGTTTTTTTATCTATACACTCTTGTATTCTTGCTTAAGGCGAAGTTGAATGAATGAGATAAATAAATCAGTGAAAAATTACAGTAAAAACACGAAAAAGACTAAGACAAAAGAGTATTGTGGGGGTGTTGTAATGAACGGAAAAAGAGGGAAATTGTTTCCGTTGATCTCTCCAGCCTTCCTTGTGAGCTTTATCTTTATTTCCACGACCTAGGAATTAAAAGAAGATGACTCTGGCGTAGAGAATGGTCATAAAGACATGCATTTAAAGCATTTACAGTATCTATGGTAAGACGGAAGCTCCAGTGCGCTGAAGCATGTGACCGTTGATTAAATGCAGGTGGAAGTATAACATATAGCCCTTTAGGTCCTAGCAAATTTTGGTTTACTGAAAGGAAATTTAACTATTGTTTTAAGTCTCTGCCAGTGGTCCCCTCGGAGATACTCTTCATAATGGCCTATAACTGTACATGGAGGCTCCGTCCGAAAGGGGTACGTCCAGTACCGTTTTCCGGGCTTTTGGAATATTGAATTATTGGGTTTTTACGCCTTCAAGTTAAGGAAAGCATTGCGACTGCGGTATTGTTTGTTGTTCGCCCTTAATACCGTAAGCTTCATTCTAAGGTTTAAGAAAAAGTATGCAGTATTCTTACCTGGGCAATGAGAAAGGAGTGCCATTTTTAATGGAAGGCATACAAGAGACACCTTTTCTGACAAAGATGAAATTTGGGGTTTGATCCTGGTGTGGAGCGTCCCAGGTTTAGGGGTATGCACATGCGCATACACTGTTTCGATGGCCTTGTTCCTAGAAGAATCTCGGGAAAGAAATAGGTGATGCTTAACTTGATTATTCGGTGATTAAATATTAATTAGCAATTGACATTTGTAGCGCAAAGAAGTTAGATTTCCTGACATTAGATTTCACAATAATGTAGACAAAGTCCGATATTTACGATATAAAATGATGTAACTGCATGCATTTTCTTAGGCTAAATAAGGTGAATGAACGTGCGATTTTGTAATAGACACTTAATTTAGATACATTACAATGGGAACCTTTACTATACATGTGATTAGTGTAAAAATACTGCCTTACGCAAGGATAGTAGAAAAACCACCGTATACTTAGAATGTTTTAGTTGATCGATTCGTTGATCGTTGATCGTTTAGTTACGTTGATCGTTGTGTTACGAACGTTGAGTATGTGAGAGTTGTACATCGCAGTAGATTGTTGGATTGGATTAAATCGTGTTGTTACATCGATGATATACTGTTTGCAAATCAGCTAACGATGGACATGTCGTTCTTATGGAGTTGCGAGGGTGATTGCCTAAGCTCTATCTCAAAAAGTGCGGTTATAACCGTGTTATAAGTATAGCTTGGTAATTAAGTTCTAATCTTCAGGATCACCCCGATATTTACTTCTATCCAAGGGGTAAAGCTTGAATTTGACAAAAGAGAAAGTTAATGAGCTGTAAATTGCATCAACATTTAGGATGCATATATTAACTTCCGAGTAATTAATGTAATTTTATTCCTTTACAAAGGGCAATTTATTGCATAAAGCGTCATTTAAGTGCTTTAAACTTTCTGTGGACCTTTTATTGCAAGTTGATGAAACTGTATGTAATTTTCCTTCAAAGTTTTTTTACTAGCATGGGGCCCGATAACATGACCAATTTATTGTAAGCACTTCGTTCCCATGAACTAGTTAGAAGGCGGCTCTGGTATTTATATGTTACTATTTAAATGTAGGTAATGGAAAATGCTAATAAAAGGGCGACGGGTAGAATACTGGAAATCTCAGTTTACTGATTATAATTTGAAAGGGGTGGATAACACTTCTCGATCACATTTTAAAACTCCAACACGGATCGTAATCCGGTCTGGATCGAGTTAATACCAAATGAATATTCAGTTTGCTGTCAACTGTGAGCACGTTTGGATTCGTTTACCCAGTAGCATCTAATAATTGGTGTATGTATTGACTTTCTTTGTTGGTTGATAACCCTTCGATTTATTTTCCAACCGCAATTTTATTAGCAACTGTACGGTACACAGACATATTTCGTCATATTCATTGCATGCCATTAGGTTGTGCTACCATAACTCCCAATCATCCAGGTTTCAGAATTTACCTTGACTCTCGCCTTCCATCCTTCCTTCCTTGCCCAGAAATTTGTATTTCATAGCTATTCAATCCAAATGGACAAATCCCGGCATAAAGGGCTCATTGAGGACCCCCCGTAAAGGACGCAGGCTGCAGGATATCTGTACAACTCTCCGTACAATGAAGATTCCCAGGTGAGACCTCAAATCCCTCTTTCGACTTATTTCCCTTCTGTGTAACTTTAAGTGGCTTTAAATACCCGTAAAACGGAACAATGATGAAGAGAGACTTGGGGGCGGGGGAGGAATGAGCGCACTGTCAGCCTGAGGTTTGTTAGTCAGATGATTATTTCGAGCTCGCTACGTAAAATAAGGATTCTTTACCTTTTCCTCATGCACACTATTTCGAGTAACCTTGTACTCTTTCCGTAGATCTTCACAAATGATGTGTTATGAAATGTTTCCTCAAAAGATAATTTGATGACTTCTTCGGTGTTGATGGTAAGATAATGGAGGTAATTCTCATATTTTATCAATCGGGCGGTGTAATAAACAGATACCGGATTTTCTCAATTTACTCCCACCCCCTTCCAATTTCGTCTCCAGGCCTTCTCCCGCTTCTCCTATTTTCTAGGGGAAAAGCTCTGGAGACGCGATTGATCCTCCCCCCCCCCCCCCCCCCCCCCCGCTCGGCCTGGTATTTATTACAAACGTTGCCTGGTTAGTTTGAATCTACAGTCTGCCCGGGCTCGCTTTTTATTAAGAAGGGTTGATTCCTTTTTCTTGGCCGGCGTGAATCTTGCCCTCGTACTTATGACTATGATAACGTAAATGAATGACTGAGACCGGGGCAGGGAGGATACCCCTAGGAATTCTTGGAGGGTGTGTGCCACCAGGTTTTCTGATCTTGTTCCCCCAGCTATTTCAGGCCAAAATATGTCATATGGCTAGACCTGAGATTTGAAACACGGCCACACCCTTTTTCAGACCTGGCTTGGAAAAATTGTTTTCAGGTAAACACAGTACCTCGTCCAAGTCAGGTGTTTTTTAAGCATTGTTTTTATTAATTGGTATTATGTGACGCTGAATTGAATGTTCTTATTCAGTTGGTGCCGAAGAGACATCTACGTTTACACAGGAACCCCACCCGATTTTAGGCCATGAATGGGGACCAAAACGGCTCACTCAACCATACACTTCATGGCGATTACACACCTACTTATATAGCTTATAGAGCGGGAGAACTCCACCACCACAACCCCCTCCCCCTCCGGGTCGAGAGGCTCATTTTCCACTTCCTATTTTACAACAGGCGTTTGATAAAGAAAATTCGGCATAAAATTCCCCCAAAAAGAAAACATAACAACAGGACCTACTGAGTGTACTGAGTATAATCACAAAGCGGGCATCTTTATTTCATCTATTCTACGTTAGTTATCAGATATCAGAGAGGAAACCTGCTATGTGTGTTACTTGACCGACAAGACACAGACCCTATTATTTTACCAAATGGAACTCATCTGAACTGTTTATTTTATGCAGATGATCTTGTTCTAATTTCCCATTCAGCCGAAGGACTTCAAAAAGCGCTTTCTGTGCTCGCTGAATATTGTAACAAATGGTTGCTATCTGTTAATTCAAAGAAAACTAAAGTTCTGATTTTTCAAAAGAAATGTAGAAAATCAGTCCTTAACAAATATTGTTTTAAGATAAACAATGACAAAATAGAAATTGTTAACAATTATACATACCTCGGTATCAATTTAGCTACAAATGGGAACTTCAATGTGTGTAAAATAAACTTAAAAGAAAAAACACGACGATCGTTTTTTGCGATACGACGCTACCTTGATTTCTTGAAACTACCAATTGACATAACCAATAAACTCATCAATTCGCTTTTCCTCCCCATTCTTTTATATGGATCTGAAATCTGGGGCATATATACTAAAGATGATTTTAACGCCTGGGAAAAAGACATAATTGAAAAAACGCATATATATTTTTGCAAACAGTCCTTAGGCGTAAATAAACAATGTCCAAACGTCGCTGCTAGAAATGAACTAGGTAGATTACCGCTGAAATTAACTATAGATACCTCAATTATTAAATTTTGGATTCATTTACAAAATATGCCAGATAAAAACATAGCAAAACAATGTCTACAACTCTCCCAGGAAATGGCCGATAACAACCAGCCAGGTTTGATGCAGAAAATAAAAACTATATGTAGCAAGTACAACGCAACCGCCATAACATTGAATGAAAACAACGAAAAAGTCTTCACCTCTTACATCAAGCAAAACATCAATAATGCTCTAACTGAGCATCAACTTACCCTCCTTAAAACAAATAGAAAATTGAATTTTTATACTACCTTTAAGAACGATAATAAAAAAGCAGAATTCTTAAATATGATTAAAAATCCACTTCACAAAACCTCACTCAATAAATTTCGACTAGGAAATCATCGATTACATATTGAAACAGGCAGACACACAGTACCTAAAACTCCCGAAAATTTAAGAATATGTTATCTATGTCAGACGAATGAAGTTGAAAATGAACTTCATTTTCTATTCTTCTGCAAACTTTATGACAATTTACGTTTAAAATTCTTCAGTGAAATATCTGATAGATATACACTTTTCAAGGACTTAGATGTGACTTCAAAACTTTTATTTCTCTTTAATAGTATAGATCCCTCTGTTTGTAGATCAATTGCTGCTTCTGTTTTTGAATGTATGCGTTACAGACATGATATGTTATTTCAGAAAAGAATATAATCTTTTTATTTTGCCATATATTTATAAATGATATATTTGTACTTTATTCATAAGTATTAGATAGGTAATGCCATGTATAGATATGGAAATACCTTAATAAATTGTTGTTGTTGTTGTATATCAAGAGCGTCATATCCTGGCATTATTTCCGACCTTTTTTAAACTTATGGCTAGCAAATGATCTGATGACTCGTCTTTTGGTTACGGTTAATTCATTTGTAATAATACTACGGAAGAAAATATCCATTAATGGTTGATTTTTATATGATTATGCCTTTTTTATGCTCAGAATATCGATCAGCAAGACATGTAATGTAAGTAAAACCGGCTTTGATCATGGATTTATTGACGAAATTTTGTGGTGTATTAATTCACTGAACGGAAGCTCAGTTTTTCGTTGCTTCTTTTGCATATTTTTAGTTGTTGTTTCTCACCACTCAGTTGAGCTTTCTCGGCTGACTATCGAGTCTGGACACTATTAAGGTAGCTTTGATCTCGGATCACTCTCTCTTGTCTCGGACAAAAAATCTGAGAAGAAAGTGTGGAGTGTAAAATTTGGTCGGAAACTTGGTCGCGCCACTCGTCAAAGCAACTTCTACTACGACATCGTTCAAATGAGGCAAGAAATCATCTGCACCATCCTCAGACTCAGTTGAATGTGAAATACTGTAACTGACTTCAGTATAGAACAAAACTCAACTTGGCCGGTCGCTCATGTTTTCACTTCTCAGTGATTATTGAAATGCCCTGAAGGAAAGGATTCAAGAGATCAGCGTTCTAGCCTCGTTCCATGATGAGGTTATAAGTGGATATCTACTTGCCTTGGGACACGATTGGAATCGATCCTTTGATTTTCTGTAAGAAAGTCTAAGGAAAAGGATTCTCGAGTGTAACGCGGACCTGCGTCTTTCACGAGAGACGAGCGCGCGAGTGTGAGAGGAGCATCTCTTGCTGTTTTGAACAATGTGCTCCAAAAATACCTTGAAAACATCACTTATCGTGCTATCAGCCCACTTATCGCTTTCGTAGAGCATCAAAAACACCGGTGCTCCGAGCTTTTGACCTTTGGTTGTCAGAAAATTAATTTGCGTGAGAGAACGTTGATATGAATTGATTTTCGCTAAACGAGACTTAATGGAGCCTTCATAAAGACACTTCAGGAGATACTATCTCTATTTCGTAAATCTTTTATGCCATATGTTTAGGAGAAGGCTTTCCTCGCAAATGCGAAGGTTATGACGTTCTGTATCTAAAGAGAGGTGGAAGGAGGTATGATAACCAGAAAATCAGCGTGAAAATCTTGTTTCGTTTGGCTAGAAGACCACACACCACTTTGCATGTTGAGCCATCCTGTGATGTATGGGTAGAAGAGATAAAGGGAAGCAGGGAATTATCCATGCTGACAGGGGAAGATGGCACGTGTAATCCATCTACTTTCTAAGCGATTATCGGCGGGACGTGCATTGTGAAAGCCTGCAGTTATCTGTGAACCATCTACTTGTATCAAGAGTATAGTGTCCACTGGCCAGCTTTAAGTTAGAATATTTTCCATGTTTACACAAGCAAATTAATCAGTTTACACCTTGACGCATAAAGAAGTTTGTAGAAGAAAAAACTTTATTCAATCTTGTAGACGAGTTTTTATAGCACACTAGCGCGCTGTTTGAAACCTGACTTTGCTTAGTTTTGATCACATTACAGTGTTTTGAAACCTTAATTTCAAACAGTACAATTTCAGGCTACAGTACTGAGTGAAAGAACTGAAAGAGAAATGGCCTTTAATTGAGAGCGAACATGAATTATCCTCGTGAGACTGCATTTTGTTATCTTTTTCTTTGCAAATAATCTGAGTGTACTTCCAGTCTTTATTTATTACTGTTATTAGCTGTATATCCAAAAGCAAAAATGACTTCAAGACAAAATAATTTTTTTTTTTCACTGAAAATCAAATCCAGTAATCTGAAAAAGCACTGCAGAAGAAGCTTTAGTTGAATGGTCGCACCATCGGATTCTTATCAGTTAGAACTTCCTTGTATATGTTTCAGTATTAACTTAATTCTCTGATGAAGCACTTCCACGACTTCTTATTCAGTATACCCCGTCCCACGTTCTGTCATTTCTTCCGTATTTTTCGAAGAGAAAGCCCCATCTGCCTATCATAGGCTGACTTAGTTCAGTGTGCCGACTGGATCAAAGTAACATCTTTCTTTTACTACTAGTGGTGGCCAACGTGTACATCAAAACATCCCAACTTGTTGCTGTGAGAATTTTTTTTTTCTTTCAGTAAATCTTAGTCAAGATAAAGGAAGTGGTTTATAATACTCTTATAGGCTTTCTCCCCCTAAAATAGTTTTTAATTCTTCCGACAGCGCTAGCACCACAAGTGCATGAGTACCCTTAATCAACCGACTATTGTAAATAAATGATCAGATTCACAGAATTTTTCAATCAAGTTGAAATAAAAATTTTATCAAAAATGAGCCAATTTAACAAAAGGACGAACAAATAGTTTTTTTGTAACTCAAGTGCGTTTAAGTCTTATAAAATGTTACGTACTACATAACTGAGAAACAAAGGAGATGTTTGCCGGTGTTCTGCTGTTTGTTTATTCAATCGACGCTAAAAATATTGATAACTCAGTATAGAGTAACGGACAGTTGATATCAAAAGAATATACTTTGAAACATGGTATTATTTTGTTTGTTTTTTAATGTTTATAAAATCAACAAGGCACTCGACACAAATCGTATTTCCACAGATTACGCAATGAAAAGACTCCTTGATCTTTCATCTTTTTGAAACTGGTAATAACAAATAGACCTAGAGAAAGTCTTTTATCAGAACTTAACTAGTAATTGTATAGTATAACTTCTTCACATTTGTTAGCGGTTAATCTGAAAGAAATGAACCTAACTATGTCTTCTAGGGAAAGAGGTGTGTGTCCTTAAAATAAAGGAATTTCCAAGGCCATGGCGGCTTGTGAGCCTTCAAAAACGAATAATCGTAAGAAGAAAGAACACTTTCTACGTAAACGTTTTCTTGTAGAATAAACTAAAGCACGCCATTTCAAGAATTTTTAGGAACCTGAACTCCCCCCAAAACTTGGCATCTATACGTGGACCATAGAGCAGACAAAGTTCTTATCAAACCGACATGCCTCGCATTTTCTTGGAAGAGTTTTTTCTTGCGATACACTCATAGGCACGCAATGGATGTTTTACATTTGAAATTTTTGCTACTTTTCCAAAATTTTTTTTAAGGAGTTGAAAAAGAGAATTTTCAAGAAATAGAGGTAATTAAGCCAGTGCAAGAATTGTAAGGCAATCCTTTGAGCTACTCCTTTTTGCATTTTTGGAAGAGAGCATTCTTGTAACTATATTTGAAAGCTAATATATAAAGTTGAAATAAAGGTGATTTCAATTTAACTTCTCAGTAGAATTATCGAACAGTTCAGAAGCACAATTCCAGTGTGGGAAACGGTGTTGATCTTCATACAAACAAAGCAAAAGTGTGCCTTTCTTATAAACATTCATGAACTGACTGCGTTGTGAAATCATTTTATCGGCCTTCTTTTGACAGATATCTCTTGAAAACAAAAAATGTCTGCTGCTGCGAATAATATATACAACTAGTACAAAGAGTTGAATTCATAGAATGAGATGAACATTAGTTATTGAAATATACTTTTCTGTGGTCTGTCTGCACTGTTAAATCTTTTCTAAAAAATTATATCCATCTAATAGTATTTTTCTTTCCGTATACACATTTGTTTCTTTTTCTGGGTTGTAGATAGACTCGTCAAGTATCTCCACTACAAATAAAAACTACCTACTAATATTTTTCTTCTGGTAATCACTACCTTTTTTATCCTGCTTAAGGTTGCCCCAGTCTTACTTCCAAAAGCCCTCTTGGACCTAGGTTTAGTTGTTGGTGCGAGTACTGATGATTGGCGAACACGAAAGCATTCTCAGTCTTTGGCATAAGATAAGGATGTTCGACTAACAGCTCATACTACTCGCGACAACTAAGTTTCACCAAGACGAGAGCCTTCGGATCTGCTTGTCTAGCGGACACGAACACTTCATATTAGTTGTTACCAGATAACTTAAGGGCAGGTATCCTGTTTAGAAATCTTTTGCTCGTCGTCAGTAACAAGCGTGAAAATGCGTTGAGGCAGCGCAGGAATGATAGCACTGGCATGTAAATGAAGTCCACATCTCTGCGGCACCACCGCATCCACTTGTAAAAGCGTTGGGACTCACCGGCGTGCATAAATGTTCAGATCTCTGATAGTGAAGAGATGGTTCTTGATGAGTAGGGCCGCGACAGTAGTGCACAACATTTCTAGACGCTGAGAACGATCCTGTTGAGAAAGAAAGAAAAATGATCAGTCCTGCTTAAGTTACCAGCTTTTCTTAAGAACAGTCACACCCAGTCTCCTCCTAAAAGAAAATTTTCTAACCTCTTTAAAAACAAAGATATATCTCATCAGATTGTACTTCACTTATCTCAGCGCAAAAAATAAAATGAGGGCAGAAGTTCTGCTGCGTAACGGCGTACGTCGGATTTGCCTCAGTGTCAAACCAACGAAGGAAGTGTTAAGTGGTCTTACTACTATGATTTATTAGCTGGCCTGAACTCAAGAACAAGCTTGGACAAGACCGTTTAGTGTCTTTACTCGACAAGGGCTACGATTGCGCTGATTGCTTTAATCGTCGTCCTCGAGTTGGTGACAGTGCCATGATTAATTTTTTCAACTTGAATAATTTTTTTTCCCGGCGTTTATTAAACTGAACAACTCAGCCTTGTCATCGCTTTTTCGTGTTGATGCATAGTTCGTACGTCGAGCCTTCAAATTTCCCTACTAAAACAATAATTCACCACCCAAAATTTGCCAGATTTCAATGAAAAGACAGATCAACAGTACGGAAAGGCATAACTTTGAAAAAGCTCTCTTTTGAGTTGCCAAAGAAATAGTAATTTCAACTACAGCTGAACTCTCCAACGGCTACCTTGGGGACAGAGGAAAGTGGCCGTTGTAAATAGGTGGCCGACGTTTAGAGAGGTTTAAACAAGAATCAATGTATGGGTTCTTTGTCCACCAGGACAAAAAAAAGTGGTCGTTGTAGAAAGGTGGCTGTTGGTGGAGGGTCGATCGTACTAGGCACGTTTTAACTCTGATGGTCCAGAACCAATTTAAGTACGTTTAACTGTTTCTCTGAGCCACGATCCTATTCGGTTCTGTGAGAGTGATTGATCCACCTATTCATTGCAAGTCACACTCTTTCATGCGTATGCTTAAGTATTGTTTTTTTTTTATGCGTTTCGATCCCGCTTTCATCATCTCAACAACCTAGACAGACAGGCTTCAGTTATTCGGTATCATTTGCTATATAACGAAACATTTATTTAAAGACAACTGGCAAAACTAAGGAAATAAACAACTAAGGAAAATACAACTCGAGAATTCGCTGAAAACGCCTGATAAATTATAATAAGATGGTAACCAACGTTTATCTAAATTCTTCTTTTCATCATCAACCTGGGTTTTAGATCAGATCTACGACGATCTGCGATCAGGCCGGGTCCTTTTTCCTGATCTGATCATCGCAAAATTTGCATGGACAATCCACAAATTACAATAATAAATTTAGGTTGCAAGTAAGAAATAATAGTATAGTATAACTGAAGGATGCAGAAAAAGACCCACATTATGGCAAACTAATGGCCTTTCTAAAACAAACTGTTCTTGGTCTTGCTGCCGACATGTTAATCCTGCAAAGGTGCACAATAGGTTCTTTTTTTGCATGCTGGACGCAATCACGATTTTTGACCTAGATGGAATTTATGAATGATCCCTTCCGCACATTTTTCTCTTGGCGACCCTGCTGTGAGCGTTCAGTCATCAAATCAAGAGAATTCAGTTTATTTTAAAGTTTAAAGTTTGAGCTTCGATGCGTAAACATTTCATTCACATCCGATCTAGGCTGATTATTCCACTTCACTCTTGTTCCCCTACGTATACCGCCACTATGAAACTCTAAACTTACGTGTTTTGCTAGAAAAACGATTTAAGGACCACAGTTCGGAAGCCATGTAACTTTTCATCAAAATTAGTTTCATAGATATCTGTTTGTCAGGGGCACCCAACGAGAATATAGTTTAAAACCACTTAAACATAGCATTGTTAAACGTGTTTTAGTATTTAAACGGTGAATATGGGCATATTTTTATCCCCTATAAATTTTTCATCTGTTCGGATTTCCTAGCTGAAAGTCTAGTGATCCGAAAATTATAGGGATCAAAACTTACCTGTTCGAAAATTTCAGCCAGAAAAAAAGGCTCCCGAAAATTCTAGGTGACCTTTTTAGGGTAAAAATCCGTTGAAAATGGGCAATTTTACCATTTTTTAGATGTTCGAAAATCCTAGGAGAGGCAGGCAAGCAAGTAATTTTACAACAAATGTTCCGAAAATTCTAGATCTCAAATCGTCTTCCGAACAGATATTTTTCCGAAAATTGTCGTTGGGTGCCCCTGTGTTAGTGTTTTTGTTATTGCGGTTTGACTTCAGTTGGTTTACTTCAAAGCACAGTTGCGAGTTGACTATATATGAAACCTCTTACGACATAATAAGTATTGTACGAAGGTCAAATCAGTTTTAGCTTTGTTCTTGGAAACTGTTTTTTTAAAAAAACTGAAAATTAGATGATGGTTGAAGATGGTTGTTATTCTTCCTTTTGATCTCCAAGACTTGTTTTCTAACAAACGTCTAATTTTGTACATTGATCTTGTCGAGCTTACCATCTCGGCATACCCGAACATAGAACTGGCCTGTTTTATTTTGCTTCAACTACTTATTTTATTTTATTTTGTATCATTTTGGCCATTGTTTGCGCCCATTATTCTTTAGATGATTTTTGTTCTTACACAGAATCCATGCCAAAAAAAGATTGCTTTAAAACATTTATACAGACCGGGACGGTCTTGATTGCAGTTCAGAGATAGAATGTGCTAGAAGAACTACCACTGGGAACTTGCTACGACTCACGTTCAGCGAGGTTAATCAACTATTTTTTAGCAAACTCAGTTTAGTGCAGTCACACTATTCATGAAAAAAGGTTATTTAACTGTTCTGTGGCCGCAAATTACAAACATATTGGATGAATATAATTGTGTAAATAAAATTTCCAGAATTGTTGGCTCCCGTTTCCTTTAAGTCCTTGGTTTCGAGAACGCCCATTCTATTCAGAGGTTAATACTGTTCAGTATGCATCTTTCAGTAAGGCGTGTGCCACAGGAATGGAAAAGAGGCCACAGTTTACAAAATAGCATTTAACACGTTGGATATTGATACAATACGGTACGGGAAATATACGTCAAAACTACGTCTGAAATTAGAGCTTTTAAGGCGATGCCACTTTGTGCTAGAAGTGCGCGCAAAATAATTTTTCTTGAGATGTAAACTGTTGGACTTTCTATGAATTACCAACAACATGTAAATCTTCACTCGAGTTTAGATACGGAAAAAGACTATTCAAAAGGGTCAAGTGTGTTTGAATTTTATTCGAATTATTTTTTTTACACGTCGCTAAAAATTGTATGTTCACTATACGAACAGCCGAGAGCGCAAATACTCCACCTACACTTTACCACTTCGCCGGGTATCTTATCTTCACTGAATTTGGCCACTAAAAAAAGTGTGCTCTGATTTGAAATATGTAATAATTGCAGAAATATTGCCTTGTTAATGAATTAAACTGCTTTGTGATTTGAACAAGTTTACGATAAATGAAGACTGTTTACCTAGTGAGATTCTTTGTGATGTTCCCCGTATGACCGAATGATGAAACGCGCATTTGGTTTAGACGGGTTTGGAAACAATTTCACAATCAACATAACACTTATGCTCGCACAAATGACTGAGCCCACTCCCGGAAAAAGTAAACTCAAAACGAAACACCGGAAATTTCAATTCACTATTCAACTTACCAATGTTTGGATTAAGCACACTTGTAACAGGAAATGTTTCACTCGTTCTTCTCGCGCGCGCTCTGTCCTTTGCCCTCGTCTTTTCATCTGCTAAAATGCTGTCAATAGAGAACGATCCTTGGAACTGTTTGGGAGCAGCAGGACTGTGCAAACCATGTACGACGCCAGAGTGCGCTCTGACAGCTTCAAAAGGAGTGGGCATCATTAGAATGTTTCCTTGCATATCGTGCATCCCAAACTCTCTCACATCGTTTCGCGGCGAAATCTGCCCTGCTAGAATGTTGTGGCCTAACTCATTTCTTTCATCTCTTCTTTTGGGTTTTCTTCTTCTTCTTCTCCTGAAAGTCCCATCAGCTAAGAGATAATCGTGCAGAGAACTAACTGTCCAGTAATTATCCTTGCCCCAAGGACGCGCGGGGTCGCGCAGAATCTTAACAAAACACTTGTTGAACGACAAGTTATGCCGCACGGAATTTTTCCATCCCTGGTACGGGCCTCGAAAAAAGGCATAGTGCTGAACCAAATACTCGTTGATCTCCGTAAGTGTCAGTCTCTTTCCTGGCGAGTTTAAAATCGCGGTTGCGATGAGCGCTATATATGAGTGAGGAGGCTTTAAACGTTCAGTTTTGGATTCAAGAGACGGATCCTTTCTTTGTCTTGTTGAGGACGTTTCTAAGCCATCGCTGTTGAGTTCCTCCATCGCGCACTAACGATTAGCACCTCTTAAACACTCGACTTTCGGTCAGTCTCAGAATCTACTTTTCTCCTTTCTAGTTATGGAAAATCTTGCTGGAACAAAATGATCAGCGGGCTCCAAAGTTACCTCTACGACACCACCCACAAAGAATCAATTAATGTTTACAAACGTTCAACCCTGATCAATTAGGCAAACTATTAAACAATGTACAGAGTAAAGCGGATTTAAACGCAACACTTTAACGAAGCCGATACAGCCTCTCAGGTGTATATAAGACGTCTCTTGGCACTCTGCGAACGAGTTTCAAGTGGACGTTAAAATCCCTCTCGACAGACGTTTTACTCGTGTGCTGCGTGCTCCTCGCGCAGTGACGTTTGTGTCTGTTCTGCGTAAGCCAATCTTTTTACGTGGATAAGCCGTTCCAACTTTGGTTATCTCAGGTAGATCAATTGCTGTATGCTCTGATTTCGAGATAATTCGATCGGCGCCATGGTGCGAAACTGGTTTTTTTTGTTTTTAGTGCTAAACTGATCCCGGTGGCAATTCATCTTAATTAGTGTCAGTAAAAAGATTGTAGGCGACAACGACTTTCTTGAAAAGAGCGATATTTCAGCATTTCTCTTGACTATTGGCGCTCAAATGCTTGTTTAAGCTTCTTTATTGATTCAGGTAAAATATATTACACTCCCAAACCGAGACAAGACTGACAAGTGTGCTTATTTTGCGCTCAAAAGACTCGGCATCAGTTTTAGACCTACACCTTGGGCTCCGTCAGCTTCGCACTTTAGCAAATCCAGCAAAGAGGTGCTAACCCGTTTAAAATCTTTAAACAAACATGTCCCTCAAGAACAAACGCCTGCAGAACGCTAATTACGTAACTTAGTATAAGCAGTATGTTAATGTCAAGTGAGCGAGGTTGAAAGATGTTCACGCAAGTTTACATTCTTGAAGAGCCGACTGGTTGGATCATGATTATGACGAATAAAACCTTTCCACTTTCCGTCTGCAAATGAGTTTAAACAAACGTGACGCGCCATTAAAAAATATCATAAACTACAACTTTTGTTATAGAAAAGGGGAGTTCTGTTTGCTTTTTCCACTCTCTTGCACAGTTTGATTAACTTAAGGTTGGAGTGCACGCCACGGCGATTCTACACGCGTGACTCGCAGGACAAGCGCGAAGCTCAGTGAATGCAGGGTAAACTTTCAACAGGATTTGGAATAAGTAAAAAGTTTCTTTTTGTTTTTGTTGCTAGTTTTTCATACTTTGCGGTATTAATAGTCTCAATCAGGCCTTATCAACCAATTACAGTCAACTAGGCCAGATGCCTCGGGAAAAATCGTTTGGCCATACTTGGCAAGTCTGTTTACTTGAAGAGCAAGAATCATGTAATTAAGAGCTTGTTTAAACGACCATTTGAACGTACACAATCATTGAAAATCATCCCCTGTGCAATGTGGCTACTTTCAAGAATTGTTCAAGTTGCACAAAACAACTGGTCATAAATCTCGCATGCCTAGATTTGACAAGATGAAATACCTCCAGATATTCTTTGTTTGAACGCTATCTTTTCGAGATGTGCACAAGATAAAGTCAAGAAACTCGAGATGTGGGGTAGAAATTATCGCTATAAGCAAAACGATCTATCAATGTCATCCCGAAAATTGCTCTCAGCTGGAAGTTTTCCTTTGTGTTTCTCCGCTTTCCTCCGTTCTGTTAGTTTAGAATTCATTATCCACGAATGATCTTTTGAAGAATTTTTGTTTAGCTTTTTACAACCTGAACAAATTTGGTGCTTTGCGGGATGTAGCTTTTCACCAATGAAAATTTCACAGCTCCAACGTTCTTCTCAGCTGAGATTTTCAGAGTTTCATGGGACCTGGATTACTTTTTAATTATAATTGATCAAAAATAAGTTCATTTTCACAACTAATAATATATACAGTGCACCGAACACCTAAGGGCAGATTCAGTTAAACGCGGAAACTAAAGGACAGTGTCGAAGTACAAAACAAAACTATACGCGCCAAGAATTATCAATCATACCCTATGCATTTATGAGACCAAAAGAAAAACTATTATCACGAGGCAAGATGAAATGCTATTTGCAGAAAGGATTGAAAAAAGCCGAGAGAGGTTGATCGGAGGTATTTTATTGCGTTTTTTTCAAAGTGAACTCGAACACGCTGTAAGTTTCTACAAGTTTAACTCTGTTCGTGCCTCAAAAGAGGGTTATCCTTAAAAGTGCCATATCTTTAGGGTACGCTCGCGCTTTGTTTAGACGCCTTTTCATCATAGATTATCCTTCCTCCTCCCAAATGATTACACTGATGAATCTAATCACAGACAACCTGTCTCCGAAAGTGAAGTTAATTCGAGAGGCTATTTAATTAAGGACTGATATCTTAAACTTGTGGTGGGCAGTTATGTCTGAATAGGCTGGAAAAATTCACTGATCTCGTCAGATCATGTCCGCCATTTTGCGCGCGATGAAGAGAGTTTCGAGCCTTTTCGTGACGCGGAAAATGGTGGCTTTTTAATTAGTGATCTGTAAGTTTATCATGAGCACAAATAAAAAGCAAACACAAATGGAAAGGAGAGAAAACAAAGATTCTTTACACCGCTGATAAGTTGTTCAGAGATCTACGTCCAGATGAAGATGAAAAACGCATCAAATATAAAGTTCTTCGGCGCGTTTCAAAAGCTGCAGTTTTCTACTTGCGTCTCTTGTCTTTAAACAAGCACGGATATGCAAAAAGAGTAGCGTTGTGCCGGATTTTCACAGAACTAGTTTCATGCTTTGCATTCTATCAGCAAATGCGGTAATTAATTGCTTAGTCGTATCTTGATCATACGGGTTTGGGAACGAGAGATCTGCACTTGCACAAATAAACACGCCTGTTCTAACAGCATATTGAGATATATCAGGATACAGAATTGCTTAAATTTTTACTTGTAGAGAAGCTGACTAAGAAACTGGAAGCAATCACACCTGCCTGCAGTAAATGTTAGTTTATGTTTGATAGAGCTGATAATTTCAGTTGTTTTTGGAATTTAAAACATTCGAAAAAAAAAAGAAATATTAGTTCATCTTTGGAGCGGTAAACTCTGAATGACGTTATCTCAAGCCGTTGTCTCACACTAAGTAGGTTGTTGCTTTCAAAAAGGTTGAAAAATCACAGTTTCGTTACGAGCGCGATGATTTGAAACGTGCTTGAAGTGTCATGTTTGGTTGAGAGACTAGGACATCTCCCACATTACTTGAAACGTTACATAAACGAGAATAGACCCGTTTAGGTTCAAGTATTCAGTGAAATGCGCACGCTATGAATGGTCAGAACAAGTCTTTTATATTTTCACTGTTAGAATAACTACGGATTCTGCCTGCGCGCAATGCTTGTATTCTCGTACCACCCCAGGGCATTACAGACAATCGTGTGGAAGTCTAGGGAGCTGGAGTCCTTGTGCCTATTTAAGCCATGATTTCAGTCTCTTTTGCCAAGTAACCCTGTTCTTAGCCGGGGTTATAATTTTTTACCCTTCCACCTCCCCTTCGGCGACGAGTATCCCCCTCTCCGTTCTGTCTTACGACCCTCTTCCTTTGCAAAATCTCGCTTCCCATAACTTAGTTTCGCGAAGGCAGTAAGTGGTTGTTATGACAGTGAAAATGGTTTACTATCTCCATATAAAGCCCGCTGCCTTCGTCCCGTGCTGCCTTTTGGAGCATATAGGCAAGCATGGGCGCACAATTTAAGGCTAATTTAATGCAGTATGTCCGGCTGCAATTAGGGCGGTCACAATGGGGTTAACAGTCAGTCAGACGGTCAACGGTAAGTCTAGCCTGGGTTCCAGAGGATATTTTTTTCGTATCGATAATGATGGTTCGCGGCGAACGGACCTGGTACAGTAAGTCAGACGGTCAGGAGATTTCTGATCCAGTGGAAGTAGCAAATAGGTTTTGTAGCTACTTCTCTAGTATTGATCCGATCCTCGCAAAGAAAATACAGCCTTTAACCAGGCAATCAAAATGAAACACCCGAAAGCAATCGTGACCTCGTTGCAGGCGGTTTCCCGCGCTTTTTAGGACCAGCTACAGTAATTTACTCTTGCCTAGTGATTGGTTAAAAATGAATGTCTGACTGACTCCTCTACGATACGACAATCGAGTTCCCTAGTGTGCCTTTTCTGGGTCATCCAGACAGGATATTGGCCAGATTTCAACTTGTTAAGTTTTTATATTAGAAATATAAAACGGTGGAAACCGGTGTGGATCCGCGCCTGGATCTTTCGTTAAAGTTATTTCCTCTTCCGGTACTTCAACTCTATCGGGGTGGAACCAGGGTGAACAGTCTCTTATCTGTCTTTGACGTTTGTATTGTTTGCGCCCGCAAGTACGGAATGGTTAGGATGACGTAACGATAGAAAATCCCGAAGGGACCGCTCAGGTAGATTTTGTGACATTTATTGTGCGGTCATACTTCGATACTCTTTTGCGTTACGCAGTGACATTCTGTCATTCTGACATTCTGTGGAGCAGTTGTTTTGAAAGTTATGGACCAAAAGACACTCGTTAAGCGCAGGGGAGGTTATAAGGTGCGTTTAACTGTGTAGATATATAAACACTTGGAGAGTTTGCTAGACACGAGTTCACAAATCTTTGATTTATATTCAGCTGTATATTGGAAACCTTGCCAGACACTCCTTCTCTCTCTTTGACCGGAATAAGACTCAGCCCTAAACAAGCAAGACGAGTGAACAACGGCTAGCTTATCACTAGCAGATTGATGGACATTTACAGAAATTCGCCGACAATCAAATTCTGTGCTGACTTATTCCCTGCTCACAGATGTCCTTCCGTTATAAAGTTTCAAATACGACTAGAATGCGCTAGCGTGAATCGATCAAACGTCCTTTTAATTTCTAAGGCTTACTTTCCGGCAAATAAAATGAACTGAATGTAAAAAGGGAAAGAGAAATAGCGAAAAATTCAACTTCTAATTAAATCTTTTCTTATGGTTTAGAATAAACTGTTCTCGAAACTGAGAATGTTTTGATCAAAGCTGTGTAAATCGAGCTGAACTGTGCATGGCACCTTGCGTTTCCTGTATTTATCTCACCCATTGTATGGAATATGTGTGAAAATCTTCATTATAAATCGGTATATTTCAAAGAGCTACACAACCAGCAAGAATACTATTGACCGACAATATACAAAACGGGGGCAGCTGTAGTGTCAACTATTACTAGTTATTGTTGTTATTATTATCGTTATTAAATATGGGGCTTTTTTGCGGACAAAATTTCGAACGTGAATACATCAATGTTTTGTTAAATTCATTATTGTTATGCGTAATAATACAAATTGGAAAATAACATAAATCAATTTCGACCGGGTTCATCAAGTTCGAATGCTATACATCGATGTTGTTTAGCATAAATCGCTTTTCCGAATCATTCGAGCGTGACCGTATACAACTAAAAGATGTTCAATAAAACTAAAAGATGAGGAAGCGGAAATAGAAATGACCGGAAACAGGAAGTGTAAAGTCCGGTCCAAATGACGTTAGTTTTCCCGCACTTTTGCCAATGTTTGTTCTCCCTAACCAACATGGCGGACCGGGAGAGTAGCTCAGAAAACAACACGAGATCTAGATCTGTCCAAGATTTTTTTCACACCGTCTTACATGCCGTAACTAATTTACAGACGCAATCGGGAAACCCAAATAGGGCGGAGAACAGTAGCAGTGCGGAATTTTCCTCCGCTGAGGAAGAAATTAATGCAAGGTTTCAGATACCGAGGCATCGCCGGGGAATTCCTAATCGCAGTGCTACTTCAACGTGGGTTGTAGCCTCGACGGCCTACAATCCGAGACAGAACTACAGCCCAGTACAGTATTCTTAGAGCTAAAGTGACAAGAGTTCTTTCGTTTTCTCGCAAACGGCGACTAAAAAATTCAGCAGAGTCGTACGACGCAGTGTTCCTTTGCCCTTCTGCACTTTCCAGTAGCCTACCCAAAGACGTCAAAAATCCTTCGATGTTGGGCAACCAAATACGTGCACCCTGCATAATGCTTTTCAAACGTGTGTGGTTCACCTAATCATCTGTCTTTATTTCCGCCATATTGGAAGTGTTAGTTCCCGGGGCCTCTTCTTTTATGTGACTTCCGGTCATTTCTATTTCCGCTTCCTCATCTTTTAGTTTTATTGGAACATCTTTTAGTTACGTAATGTCACGCACGTATGAGCTTCGTTTAACGGACGTCCGGTCATTTCTATTTCAGCTTCCTCATCTTTTAGTTTTATTGAACATCTTTTAGTTGTATACGGTCACGCTCGAATGATTCGGAAAAGCGATTTATGCTAAACAACATCGATGCATAGCATTCGAACTTGATGAACCCGGTCGAAATTGATTTATGTTATTTTCCAATTTGTATTATTACGTATAACAATAATGAATTTAACAAAACACTGATGTATTCACGTTCGAAATTTTGTCCGCAAAAAAGCCCCATAATTAAACGGCTAGTGACACGAGGAAATTATACTGGAGAAGTATTTGATGCGGCGGCTTTTGAAAGAACCGATTGCTTGGTCAAATTTAATTGTCTGTGTCGAAACTGTCCGTCCGCGGAGAAAGGTCTCTCTTTCACTGATGGCTGAAAACGAGCGTTTTTTTTTTTCAAGGTTGAAAGTGGTCGCTAAAAAATCGATAAAAATCTAACTGATCTGATATGCGGACCAGTATGCAAATGCGTGGTGAGCAGATTGACACAGGTTATTTGCATAATTTTGGTGCGTGACTCTAATCACTGAATAGCGTCGTGTTATTTCTTGTCTCGTTGACTCGCTGTCTTCCTTGTCCGCTTTGATCATTCACCGTTCTTTTTGTAGCTTCAATTACAATACGTTGTTTTGTCTCAGTCGGTGAGAAAAAATGTCAAAGCTTGTTGTTCTCCAGAACTATTTTCTTTTGTGGATATATTTATTACATATCTGTCGCGACGTTGGCAGACACTTTGTCTCAGCCACAACAACGGACGGTTCACATGGCCTTAAGGAAGTTACCTTCCCCCCAGTTTTTGTTCCATCCAGCGATCCTACTGATCCAGCTGGACATCTTCAAATGTTTGGCCTACAGCGACGGCCAAACGGACCCGTGATGGAGTACAACACAGTGCTAAAACCGCAACAGTTCTGGGAAACTCACGTTAGTCAAAACCGACCGCTCGTGTTCCGTCAGGCGCTTGTTGATTCACCAGCGCTGAAGAAATGGACAGACGAATACTTGAAGGAAAAGTACGGCGATTTAGATGTATTAACTGAACTAAAAACTGAGAACAGAACACACGGAATGACTTCGCGTATGTTATTGGGAGATTTTATTGACGTTTACGCGGATAAAAATCTTTATGTGGTCACAGTGTTACCAGATCCAATGAGGCAAGATCTACCGGTGGGTTAATGCTTTTTCCTTGCAAAATGTGTTTGTGTCTTGAAAAGTGTTAACGAATGAGCTCTCGTAGCCCTGAAAAGCATGTTTTTGGGCGTGAGTTAGTTGAAAAAAACTCACAACAAATTCGCGCGGACGCGTGTAAGCAGGCCAGAGGTCGCTGTAAATATTTTTTTTTGCTTTCGTTAGAAAGTTCAATAGAAACTGCATTATATATGTACGAATATAACGTAGATAGGATTATTATTTTATTTTTTATTAAAAAATGCTGACTACCATGAATAAGAAAGAAGGGCAAAAAACAAAGCGGAAATTCAGTGGGAAAGTACGGCCAACTCGCCTGAGCGGTCTTGTCAAGGCAGTACGTTACACGGGATGATTTTTAGCGCAACACAGCGTGCAATTAACATAAATGAATTTCAACTTGACCTGAACTTCCGCACCATCTGTACCCAGAGTGCCAGAGTAAACCTTGGACAGGGTTGATTTGGAGGTGCCAGGGTACATTACATAACGATATGCCTGCTTTTATAGGATACTGATCAGGCCCGAAATTGGCCTACTTGTAGCCGCACTCTCACCCCACAAAGGAAAAACGGCAACTAACCCTAACCTTCAAAAGATCAGTTTAAATACTAGTAAGAATTGAACGAGAGAGGGATTTTGAAAGGTCCGAATGAAATGATCAGACACCTAACCAATACGTGTCCCCTCAACCCGCTTTACTAAAAAAAGACAACATAAACTCTTCGCTTTCATAATTTTGTTGATTTTGCCGCTGCAGAAATAAGCCTGACCCACTCAGAGTGACTTGGTACCTTCTGACAACACCAGGCTATGTGAAAGACAAAACTCTGAATTGATATGAAAACCTTGTAAATAATATTATTTAAACATTAGCCCCAGAAACTAAAGGTGATATTGGCCTGAGAGAAAAGCCGACATTTCATAGCACCACCACTGGACGGTTTCCCATTCTCTCGGGCTAATGAGATATTTACATGACAGTTTTTTTCCACTGCACTCTACCTTTATTTCGATATTGTTGTTTCCGCTGTTCAAGAGTACGCTTAACTCAAGACCACTTTTGCTTGTCTAACGTATTCTGAAACGCGTATAACTCAAGCTAGTGAATCTTTAGTCAGTGATGTCTTCCACATGGAATATTCAGTGTTACCACATCACAAGGATCATTTAAAATCACAATGGAAAACTTTTACTTGCATTCTTACAAGTACTTCTTGAATGGAATGTTGCGTACTCTTGTGACACTAGAAAATCCTAAGATTCCTTTTGATACGAAATGGTTTAACTTAATGTTTGGCACATTATACACTACATGTTTCCAAACAACCAGAGTCAAAAGTGACGCAAGATTTTTCAGCCAATGGTTTGGGGCCGTAAAACAAAGCAAAAGTATACGTAATCAGGGAGTACCGGTAATTTTATACGTTCCACCGTCCAAAAGGCCCTTTAAAAAACAGCACATGGAAAAGCGTATCGCTGAGGAGTCAGAAATTCATTTAAACCGATCAGAGGCAAAAGTAAATACTAGTAGCCGGCCCAAAAAGCGCGGGAAACCGCCTGCGACGTGGTCACGATTGCTTTCGGGTGTTTCATTGTGATTGCTTTGTTAAATGCGGTAGTTGGGTGACCTAGTTTGTAACTTTTTTCTTTTTAGGTGCTTCCCTGCATCATGTGTGGCACTTTTAAAGACTTCTTACATGAGCTAAACTTCTGGATGAGCTCAGGAGGAACGCGTTCCGTTATTCATTTTGATGCAGACCATAATGTTCATTGTCTGATCGCGGGCCGGAAAGACTTTATGATGATTAATCAGGAGTTTTCTAAATATCTGAATGTCACGCAGGTAAGAGTTAGACCATGAATTAACAACTTTACTTGTGCATCGCTATTTTGACAAAAGTCTCAGCCCTGTTTTCTTAACCTATTAAATTGCTTTCTTCCAGTGCAGCTAATGAAGTGAAAGAAAGCAATTTAATTGGTTTAGCGAAGTGAACTGAACCTTACCGTTAGACCCGGTTTCCGGCTATGTTCAAGTTAAATGCGGTGTACCAAAACTGAGGACATAATTGGTGGCTCCGACTGGGTAACTTCTTTTGCACTTTGAACAAAAAAACCCCGATTTTTAAAAGAAAGTTAGATGTTATAGTAGTCTGTTGTTTAAGATTTTCAAGAACTATATTCTGTACAGTTTTACATTGCCCGGGTCTCTTATATTTATAAAATTTTGATGAGTTTCAGCCTCGATGCTTTGATAAAAAATTGTACAAATTGCCGATCTACACCAGCAACAAGCAACGTTTTCTTCTTATCTTTTCAGCCTCCACAGTTTGGTTCAGGTTTCTCTATCGCGAATCCAGATGCGATTGACTTAAATCTTTTTCCGGATATTTCAAAAGTGGAATGGACTTACAGCACTTTAGGTCCAGGTGACTGTATCTACATTCCCTCAGGTAAGTATGCATTATTTAGTCTCAACTGTGTTTTCCTTTCAGTTTCGTTATTAAACTGACACCAAAGTTTTTACCCTACTCTGTCCAGTCAGACTCAAAATTCTGACCAGAGTCCGGCTTCTTGCCGTATTATAAAAATGATGTACGATAGTCAGTGTTTAAAAACATAGCAATGCAATTTTGTCGGCAGCATTCTGTATACCAGAGGGCGCGCGAATTCGTCGAACAGAAGGATTTAACGCAATTGCCATTTTTCATATTAAGAAAATAAAGCCAATATACCTCATACGTTTCTAGGGCATATTTGCGATTTAGTAGGTGTTTTTTGTTGTTGTGAAAGCTGTTCTTGTTTAGATATGTTGTTATGAAGGTATTAGTTAGTTTCTTTCCAGTAGTTTTTGATCGCTCCCCGCGTCCGCATGCGCAAGCACTAACAGTTTCCGATTTAATCAGGTCTCCTCGATTTTATTCTCTTTTGAGGAGCGTACCTTTCACAGCCAGTTTATAAAACCAAATGTTGTTGGAAGGTGATAACAAGACCACATCTTGTTGCTACAAGAAAATTTGTATGAATTTAACTCTCACTTTATAATGGTGGTACAGTAAACACTCGCTAATAAGAACCTCCTTTTTGAGAAAAAAGCAAAATAGGTTCTTTTATTTTGGGTTACTTATCGGCGATTTAGGCTAAGTAGGTTCTTAATTTGGTTCTTAATTTTTATGAAGGAGATAACAGATTGTCGATTACCTAGAAAAATAAATATGTTTTATTTATTCACAATTTTATTATTTTAACCCTAACGAGACTGATTACCACATTTATATACAGTTAACTACAATATGTTCTTGTTATACTTAAATCAATTCAAAGTTACACTCCTTGGTTAAATTATTTTTGTTTTTTATCAAAATGACCCACATATAAGAACCTGCTTGATCTTGCTGGGCTAAACAGATTCTTGTATTTTTGGGTACAAAGTGTGGCAGGTTTCGGCCAGGAGGTTCTAAATCCACAGGTTCTAATTAGCAGGTGTTAACTGTACCACGCAAGGAAGGAGTTTCTTTCCCGTGTTAAGTTATTACAGGTGTGTAATTTGAAATTTCTGCCATTTTACTGTCAGGCTATATACACCAAGTGCGCTCATATAAAGGCAACCGAACTATTTCCGCTACAATGCTCTTTACGGCTTCGATAGACAACAGTTTCGATAACAGCAGCTGCGAGAATGAGACCTACGAGTACCGTCCTCTCAGCGAAGCTAACGTGCATTGGACATACAAGAAAGGAGACAAGACTATTGATATGGGCTATCAAAATGTTGAGACGTTCAGGCAGAGTATACTGGCCTCGTTTGAAGTGAGTAGCCATCATACAGAGCAGTTAGGGACGGACCATTAGAAGACTTATGGGGGGAGGGGGCGGGCGAAGTACAAAAAAAAATATTAGCGCAAGGGAAAATTAAGTGAAAAAAAAATTCTTGCTTGCCGGTTAATCCCAAAAAAATATTCATGCTATGGCCTAGAAAAAATTCAAACAAGGAATTTGATAACGAAAAAAGATCCCTGCGCCTCGAAAATTCCCCTCCGGCTACAAGTACCGTAGATCCTCTATTAAGCCCCCTCTCTAAAAAGCCCCCTTTTTTTAGGGGAAGAAAGTTAATAAGCCCCCTTCTCTTTTAAGCCCCCCCCCCCCCTCCTCTCCTCCCCCTTGTTGCTATTCACCAATAAATGATAGACTGTATTAATCTTTTACGACTGTAAGACTTTGTGTGGACTGATTCAGGATAGTTTATTTACCAGCTGGAAGTACAGATTTGGTTTTGATCCCCGGCCGTATGACCTCCAACCGTTGTACTTGAGCTTCTCTGCCACTTTGCATTCTAGTTTTTTTTTATGGAGAACTGACACCATGATCTTTGCTAAGTTAACTTAGCCCTCCCCCGTCTCTATTAAGCTCCCCCTTCAAATGTGTTTGAAATAAATAGCCCCGGGGGGGCTTAATAGAGGATTTACGGTAGCTTTAATTTCCACAGAATGAAAAGTTCCTGACTGAGGAGCGATTTAAAGAAATCATAGAGGACATGTTTGAAATGGACGAACACGATTTACAAGCGATACAAAGAGACACGAATAAAATCTACCGTAAGCTCCTGGACCCAAGTGGCAAAGGCTACGTTACTCGGGAAGAAATCAAAGCTCTTTCGCAGGACACTTTGAAGGAGATAGCTCGGCGTACGGAACCCCCTCACGGTCCTGTCGCCGGAGCTCCTGACGACAGAGGTGGTGCGTACAAGGCCAGTTTGGAGAAAGATGCTGACCAATATGAGCAAGAAATTGAGGTTGAAGGAAGGGACGAATTATAGAGAATAGTATCTTAAAATGTAAAAATAATTGCAATAGCATAAAAAGCAACCAAGACACCTTAGACCTAGGCCAAACGTCGAACTTTTCATGAGACGAACCAATCTTACTGACGTGAGTTAAGTTCATGAAAATTTTTGATGTCTGGCTCAGTTAAGGTCATCTTGATGAGTTTGGATCGTCCAACACGTTATATTCGTCTGTTTCAGACGGATAGAACGTCTAAAGATCGTCTCCGCACAAACGTCAATCTTCACATCAGTGTCACATGCGATGAACTAAACTAACAAATTAAAAATTTGTATGATCATGTATATTTAACTTCTTGCTGGAGAAAATTTGTTACTGAACCAACTGAACGGATGCTGGCCGGCTAAAATTGCTTTGTCGGTCAGATTAAGTTGATTGGTTCGACGCGTCCTAGGTTCGACGTCTGACCCAACAGACGATCTTAACTTAATTTAGGTCGACCAAAATTAGAGTTGGTTCGTCTCATGAAAAGTTCGACGTTTCGCCTAGGCCTTACTTAACGTCGATGCTAGTCTCAGCATAGGCAAATAACACACGCGTGCAGGGCGACGTTACTATGTAACGTCAAGAGCCGTATTATGGCTCTTGGTAACGTTTCGTGCCAAAAACCTCCTCTTAGGATGGAATTTTCGTGGATTTCCGTATTGCCAAAGTCTCTCTTTCAAAGCGACGGTAAGTGCGAGGCCATTGATATTAGCCTGTGTACAGACGCCCCCTCCCCTCCAAAAAAAAAAAAAAAAAATCGGGGACTCCGATTTTTTCTGAGGGGAGAGGGGGGGGGGAGCGTCTGTACACGGGCTAATTGATATGATTCTCATGCAAATAACACTTTTTTGCACTTAACCTCGTTTTGGAGGCGAGAGTTTATGGAACTCGAAAATGGCGGTCTATTTTCGTGAATTTTGATCCCTTATTAATGTGCCACGAGAAAAGAAACCCAGCCTGCGAACGCAGACGTATTTCCGGTCGTCGCTTTTCTCTACCCGAAAAGTTACTTTCCGGGTGAAGAGAAGCGACGCGTTCGCAGGCTAAAAGAAACCACTGCGAAAAGTAACTGTTTTCATTTAATGCTGTTTTAAAGAGTATGGTTTTTAAGTTGTAAAATGTTAAATCTGGTTTCGATATCACCTTTATGAAAAAGGAAACTGAAAGTTTTTTCTGCCAAAGAAAACACAATTATATCATTGAAACCGGGGACTTGTTCCCAATATTTAATAATTCGCGAAAATTTGTTCATACTTAACGCAAAAAAGGATCAGTAATCCACGAAATTAAACTCCCGCAAAAATTTAACGCCACACGGTATTGTGTATTTAAAATAATTACATCAAATTGAAATAATAAAAATATAAAGAGTAAAATATTTATAACAGTCAATAAAATAATCAGTAAACTTAAATGTGGCCCCAAAGATGCGTTCTGTATTTTAAAGGGACCTTAAGATCCGATAACGGCAACGCTGATGAAAACGTCGGAGAAAAGTAGTATTGGCGTTTTTTCAAACTTTTTCTCAATTATTCCAAGTCACCCAGTTACTTAATGTAGGCCGGCAAAATAGGTTGGAGCTGAAGAGAGGGGACCTCGTCATGACTGCGTCCGAGATAAAACAGAGTTGTTAAACCTTTTTCGCGTTGTCCATCCCGTTGTCGGGTAAACTTACAAGTTTCTGGATATTTTTGAAAACGAACATTTCTTCCGCATCTATACGTAGCGTATTCGAATCGTTTTCGCGGTTGGCCTGTCCCAGGCGTTTATATCGTGGGGACAACGCGCAGAGATGTGAGCAGAAAAAAACAACAACGACAACGAGGGGGTGGAGTAGGGGTGAGAGCGAGGGAACGCCCGGAAATACTATAGCGACCCTTACGGAGCATGCGTCATGCTAGAATTAGTTCGCAAATGATGACGCATGACATCATCGTATTCAAAAACCTCCGTTTTCATCCGTTCACAAGTAAACGAGAAGCCGGTGTTATAAAAAATCCCCACTCTGGAGAGCGTTTTTGAAAAAGATGCGTTTTCGGTGACCTTTTTTACCGAATACGTGTGGACGGTAGGCCAAACCGGAGAAAAAATCTCCGTTTTCAAACAAAAAATTAAACCGGATACGTGTGGACGAGGCCTTGAAATTTAGTCAATTCACGTCATATTCTAGCCTGGTCCCAGAGGTTTATCTTGAAATTTTCTTCCCGAAAGAGAGAGCGAGCCGCTGTCGCCGCTTCGCGTCTCGCTCACTCTTTCGCGAAGAAAAATTTCAAGAAAACCTCTGGGACCAGGGTAGGGTAGTCGTATTCGTTCAGGGACGGCAAAGTAACGCGCAAAGTTGTTGTTTTTCTTACTAGACATATTGACGTTCCCGTGGCCGTCGTAGTTTCGTGTGTTCGGAGAAGGAAAGAACAAGAAGTACGCGAGGCCCGTGACACATGGAAATTTTCGACACAGCAGTATCACCGTTCCACGACCTTTTATTTAAATAACAGTTTTCCCTGGGAGTTACAAGGAAAGTACAAGAATTAAATACAACTAGAATCCCATAAAACCATCTCCTGTAATTAGTATAGGTAATAGCATGATTTGTAGTGATATTTGGCATAAATGCCACGAGCCGTTAGGCGAGTGAAATTTGAGACAATTTCGAAATATCACGAGTGGTATTTCTGCCAAATATCACGTACAAATCATGCTATTATTTGTTTACACTACTACCCGCAAAAGGTTTGTAATTTTCACATGTAGGTACTTCAAATTAAGCTGAAATACCACTGCTCTAAGCCAATCAAATTGCAGAAATTTCTCATGTAGTAGTATAACTGACACAACGAACTTTCAAATAGTCTTGTCCAAATACAGTGTATGACCATTTTCAACTGTCTGAATGCTAAATACTAGGTGCCTTACCCTGACAGACAGACAAAAGCGGCTGCAAGTAACTTCTGATAAAATACTACATTCACTTTGGAATTTGCCCCGTAGTAAATGCTTGTCGGTTTACGGTCATCTCGCCATCCATGAAATCGCCACCAATAAGTCGACTCGTCACCAACGAAAAACTCTGGAATAATTGACAGTTTAATACCTAGGATTACTTACCTAATATTTTTACTTGTTCGTCAAGCCTATTCGAATTCAAAGTCGACCCAGATACAAATCTGTCGATCCTAACTGACGATCCTTGCGTCGAAGGGCTTATGCTCTTGGTAATGCAAATACTAACAACACATGTAAGGGTTCGGTGAATGCAAACTTTAGCATTTGAGAGACTGAAAAACTGGCAGAAAAGTTTCACAACCACTGGTCATTTCTTTGAAATATAAAAAGATAGCAACGGTTAAGAAATTTCAGTTCATGAATCAAAGTTCAAAACAACGGTTGGTGGCGATTTCGTTGGTGGCGAGATGGTTTGGTGGCGAGGTAATCAGATAAATGCTTGTCAATGAAAGGAGGAAATTCATATTATATCAGGAGTCATTTAGGGCCTTATTTGCGTGCAACCAATCGATAAATCAAACAACCACGAATTAAAGGTAATCTAAATTATACAAACAGTTGATAGAGGGAGTAATTTTCTTTTACAGGTTACACTCTAACAGTCATTATTTACCTATAGCAGTTTCACGGTCGTTTCGCCCACGAGTCGTTTCGCTAACGTCCTGTTCGCAAACTTCTGAAGTCGATTCGCTCACGTGTTGAGTTCCCTAACTGCTTCCGCCTGATTAGGGGCTGAAAGAACCAGGTATATACATGCGTATCGCACTTTTTTGTATATCATGGCTGAGAGAACGAAGCATAAACATGCTCAGCGCTCATTTCGCTTCTGAGCGAAACGACATAAAACGGAAGCGAACGGGACGTTGGCGAAACGACCGGTCACCAATCCCATTTGGTCAAAAGGCGGACAGTGCTATCCATTGGATACCTAGACTACGAGTAGTCCCCATCGGGACACACGAGCGCGCGTGATTTCTCGCGTGCGGTGATTTTCATGAAGCTTCTTAAATGGAATGGTGTGAATTTCTGGTTTGTCCAGGTAATTGGCAATCACCTGTGCACTATGACCTTAGAATGGAACCTGTGAAAATATGATGAAAGGTGAACTTGAAAATTCCCTGTGAGAACTGATTGTATTCACTATTAAGCTGAAGGGTCTTCTTTCATGAGTGCTAAATCTGCTTCCAGCATTTCCTTGACCAGTTCCTGTGAATGAAATTGAGAGTAAAGATGATTACTCCTCAAGCTAAACATGACACAGGGTACCTAACAAGCCTTTCATTTCCAATTCTAAAAACTTAATCCTAATAAATGAAAAGACCGCGTAATTCCCACTTATGTCCAGGTTTGCACGCAGCTGCAGTTCGTGTGTTTGCGAAAAATCATGAAAATCGCAAGGTCAATGATTTTTTCGAAAGCCAGTTGCGAAAAATCGCAAATCAAACGATTTTTCGTGTTACTTGCGATTTTTTCGCACTTCTTCGTCAAGTTAATAATCACTTAAGTCGAAACCCAGTCGTGGATTTACAAAATTTGCGAAAATTGCGAAAAATCAGGAGTCTGATGATTTTTCCCCAGTTCTTTGTCAGCAAAATTTTGCAATTTCTCCAATTTTTCGCAAATTTTGCAAAAATCGCAAACATAGCAGATTTAGCTGGGGCCCTCGAGTTTTACAATGTTAGCAAATTTTGGGAATTTGTCCAATTTTTCGCAAATTTTTCAGCTGCGTGCAGACTTGGACGTAGGCAATTCTGCAAAATATTCCAGCAAAAAAAACCACACATACCCATAGCGAACCATTTTTCCTGTATTTGCAATTTAATAAAAATTCATTTTTCCCCACGGCTTGCATGAATAGCATGGCTCACTGGCACACAGATTGTCCGTCCCCCTCATTTACCTAAAGATAGCTAAGTAATTGGTACAATCTCTTTGTGAACAAAAAGTTGGTCCTAGGATTCTAGGCTATTTCTTTATCTCTATAACTTTTATGCCCCCATAAAATTGAGATCTAATCATTTTCCTCATTCATCCAATTGAATAAGCTGGTTTTTTTACCCTTCCCCCATAACCACAACCCTGGGAGCTTCTTTGACATCTGTCACTCATGTCATTCTATATGTACTTGTTTTACTCATTAAGATACCAAAAGAAGTTTACTGTCTTGGCTGTAGTCAGCTACGGTCTATGTGACAGTGCGACAATGGGTATAATTTAAGGTAAAGGATTTACCTCAAAAGATATCTTTGGTTTCCAACCAAGAAGTTTGTGGGCCTTATCTGCACATCCCTGAAGATAATCCTGAAGGAGAGAATCAAGTGCATGTATTATATTTACGGATACATGTATCACTAACCTTTGAAGTTTTTAAGTGCAGAAATGGCAAAGATGGTCTAGAACTGGACATTAATTTTTCTTCTGTTGTCAGTGTATCACAATTCTGCCAAAGTAGGTAGCGTTTGCTTTAATTTTTTTGAATGGCCAGGAAATACTTAATCCCCCAACCGTAACAACTCAAACAAAGGCACGGAAGTGACTGAAACATAGAAGACTTCAAAGCAACACAGCACCTAAAAATTACGTGGATACTAACATGCATACTACCATCATTTACAGTGACACAAGCAAAATTAGGATTGGTTCTTGGCAGTCAACATAACACAAGAATACATGTAGTTTCCTTGTAATATTACAGTGTTATTGGTAAAAGATCTGCAAAAAATGCCTTATATAATACAAGTAACCGAAATGTTTGTGTGGGTGCCATAAGAGAATTGCTAAACTTACCACTTCTGTTGGCCGGTAATACTTGGGGTTTACCCTTACAATGACTTTCCCAGTGTTTTTATCTTTGCCAACTTCCGTATCACCTTCTCCTTCCCAACTATAAAACAAAAATTAGCGATAAACTGAAACTACTTGTTAAAAACCCCTTTGATGTGACATGGGGAAAATATATTAATAATTAAGTTACTGGTACTGGATTCAGCTTATTTGATAACTGTCTGGAGTATTTTCTAAACCTGAGATAAATGTAAACAGACAAAATGATCGGCAAGAATATTATTATTGATCATTGCTGATTACTAATATTAAAATGTCTTAGAATAATAGTAGTAATAATAATAATAATAATAATAAAACAAATATTGTTATAATTTGTTATTATTAATGTCACTGTGATTTACTGGCATTTAGATATTTACTGGGGATCGAGAACCACATGAAGTGAAACCCCATCAATACAAGCACCGTTGGGTCATGAAATCCTGGTCATCTTTATGAGGTGATAACAAGATGTTCAGAATAGAAAATGATTGAGTTTCTTAAGGCTGTGCCAAAATATGTGTAGTCATAAAAATAAGGCGGTGGCATGCAAGGTGGAGGAAATACAGCTAGGATAATGATCAGGAGTAAAAACAAATTAAACTTAACACAGGAGCAAGATTATTGTTAACCCATACTTCGGAAACAACAACAAGAAAACACAAAAGCATCAAGAACTTAAATATTAGGGCCATTTAAACAAGGAAAAATAAGACGCGTCTTACATAGGACGTGTTCTAAATAAGACTCAAACTATCCTGTATAACTAGTACATTTCGTTTGAAATTTAGCTAAGATGCATCCTATCTAAGAACAGCCCCTAACTCCTGTTCTTTGACAAGACACGCCTTTGCTAAGTCGCGTCTTAATTTGCCGTTTATACGGGATAGTTTGCGTCTTAATTAGGACGCGTCTAAGGAAAGGCGCACCTCATTAATTTTCCTCGTATAAAATGGCCCTAATATGTATGTTAAGCATCATGTTCTAAGCAATGATTGTTTAGACTGTACATACACAATGGTTATTCCAACATGCTGAAAAGCTTTCTCGGTAAATTCTCTCACACTGTGGACTTCTCCAGTTCCAATCACAAAATCTTCTGGTTTTTCATGTTGTAAGACCATCCACATGGCCTGCAATAATTTAAAAAAAGTACAGCTTAAAATGTAATGCTTGAAATTCCTTGATAGGGTAGTTACAGTGGTGCTATAAGTTGCAAATTCTTTAGATGTTGCAATAACTTAAGTCTCTGAAATCAGTAAGGCACTTCAGGTCAGACTAATAGGTGAGTCCTTGTTTACATTTTTTGCCTCATTCGCAGAGGCTTATCATTATCTGATGAAGCTGATAAAATGGCATTTCTGAATATCGAAAGAGCATAACAATTTCAGTTACCTCTGAAAATTTGAGCCCGATATACCAAATAGTTTCAGAGCAATTTTCTTTAAAAAACTCCAAAATTTACAAGTAGAATGTATGAGCTCATTAATGTTTTGCCACTTAAAAATTTTGCAGTTTTTAATTGCTGCTATTTTCTGTGTTACTGATTGCAAAGAGCTGAAACTTGCACAAACTCCAAAACGTAACCAACTCTTTAATTTTTGAACCTAATTGGTAGATACAGCTACACCTTCTAAAATATCTTTTATGGGTTGACTCGTATGCTAATGAACAAAAATGTAAACACTGACGTCACGATGTATCTGCCTATACTCAGGAAAAATAACTGAGAAGTGAAGGTAATGCCTTTGCTTCGCAAACAGCTAGACCTTTGTGTGGCTTTTATGTTTCCACATAAAATGACACTCCCGTATCAGTATGAGTCATAAATATAGTGTCCTCTATTATTGTACAGTACTTTTGTGCTAAATACGTTAAGACTCAAGTAAAATTCATTCTTCTTTATACAGCTCTATCCAGGATTTGATTTTTAACTTAATTTGTACACTGAAGAAGCCCGAAGGGTGAAACGTCTCTACGTTGAAATAAACAGCAAGACATGTGAGAAAGTTTGGAATAGACCTCTTTTACACTCAAGATTATCTAGGTTTAGGTTGAAACATCTTGAATCGTCTTGGATCCTTACTCACGAGTGGCATCCTTCCTTGGTAAACTTGATATTTTTCATCCAGTTTATGACATATATTTTAATTTTATTTATTTTCCTTTGAAATTAAGGTAAAGACTAATTATCTTTCCAAAGTACTGAGTCCTCTTTTATCAGACCTAACCTCACAATAGTCTCTGGCATGTCCCCAGTCTCGTTTGGAGTCAAGGTTGCCAAGTTGGAGCTGAAAATTTACAAGCACAACTAAAGTTAATGCTTAGATTACATTAGCGAAAAATTCAAAAACTGTTTTCAGGCTACAAAACAGGTTACTGTAAGTACATATACTCTCTCAAACAGTGACAGGGTAAAGGTGCTCACAAGTACAAAAAGTGCACCTAGTATGATAATAATTTTTTGTTTCAATTAATGAACATCAGCCATCTAACCAGAATTAACAGATAGCTGAACACTCCAACTATTTCTTTAAATTTATGTGATATTGGTCTTACGTTTTTGTACGTTGATTTTCTGAAATATATTCCTAAAACCAGATAGGACAGTTATTTTTGAGGCTTTCTAGTCGGGGGGGGGGGGGGGGGGAGGGGGTTATGGATGTCCCTAGTCTGAATTTCAAAACATTTCATTTTGCATATTGAGGAGGAGGCCATGTCGCTGTCAGTATGCTATTGTATTTGCGCTTTTCTCTGTAGCGCTCGCATTTTTAACCCATCTTTGTGTCATTTCCCGCCATTTCTGCTGTCCCGTGTGGCTGTTTCAAGGCGTGCATGTCGCTTGTCGGAATTTGACCCTAACAGGGTCACATTTTTTTTATTCAATATCTTGTCCATATCCTGACAAAACAGCAGCTTTCACTCCATACATTTTTCATAGCAACAGAAATTTGCAAAATTCATCACCAAGGTATGAGTTAACCCATTCATACCATTCCCACGTATTGGCCAGATATGACCCATCATTTCGCATATCATTTCCCAAGATTTTGTTTGGTAAGGGATGTACCATTTAAACTTGTAACACCTCAGTTTTTGTCACTAAATGTACTGTTCACCTCATCCTGAAGTCCTAAATGAATTTTTGCTACTGCCCTTGTGATCTTCCTTGTTACAAATGTTTCACCTGTGGTACAGTAACAAAGTTTGTCATTGTTTTTGGACAATAATATGTGCCTTAATTTATTCTGCACAACTAAAATTCTACCTCAATTTAATGATTGTGAGTGAAAGCATGTATATTGAAAAAAAGAATGCAGAGAGGGCTCACAATTTTTACAAAGCTCCCTCGGAAATCAAAGTTAGTTTGAAATTCTCTACAACAACTGCAGTCTACATCAGGAATCTAAGAAAATAGCATTATTTTCAGTTAAATTGCATATTCAAGTTAAGGTTTTTCCTAAAGTTAACTGAAAAATGTTTTAAATGAGACAAGGACAAATTATGTTATATAACATTATATATTTATAGAGTAGGGTACTATGTTAGTTGACATACGTACCAAAAAAATCTTTTCACAACACAGATGTCTTACCCGGTATTCACTTATGCTAAGAAATGAAGGTGATCAAGTCAAAGTCAAGTTAATAATAAGTACCTCTGCGTGGACTTTCATGATTAAAGAGGATTCCATTGCAGGCAAACATGTTGTAAGCTTCTCTGTAGTTTACAACAATCCAGTAAGCATATACTTTGGCAGCACCTGTTAGTATGAAAAGAAGTACCAATTATACTTTTAAACTTACAAAATTTCCCATGTCTGATGAACTCCTGCCTGTGGTTCATGAACATGACAACCATACAGATCAAATACTTAAGATTAATGATTTGCATAGTAATCAAAGAAATTTAAAGTCAATATTATGCATACATGTCCAACAACTTAACTGCTTTGTCCGACTAAAACAGTGACCTGGTCAAACAAATATCCTTTCTAAAATTTTTGACAGGCTATTGAACAGACAGATGCATGGTGAGATCTTGCCTGAACTCATCCCCCATGAGTAAAGTACACCAGGGCTAGTGGATTTTGCTATCGGCCTAGTAAAGTCTGTTCTCAACTTGCCTGAAAGGGCAAGTGAAGCTTTTTGGGGTAATTGTTGAAATTGCAAAAGAATTGTAATCAATCCTGCTGATCAGAAAATGACTCTTGGGCTAGAAAATACTAGCTACAGCTTGCCTCAATGGCAAACTGAACTTCCTTGCACAGTTATGTACAGTGCATATAGTAGGTGCAATATACAGCCATATGCACACAGAATACGAAGTGGCTAATGTGGTCCGCTGCTCAGTCCTATGGTATTCTGATAATTTAATAATGTTACTTTAAAATGTTGTGTTAGCTATATAAATAAATACATTGAAGCAGGTCCTAAAAATGGGTAATATCTTTCCAAGTTTCTTTTCCCATGTGTGCTTAAAACAGTTATTTAGGAGTCACTTTCTGGTAACAAGGGTATCAAGGGGTAACATGGGGTAACAAGGAGTAACAAGAGGTAACATGGGGAAAAAGGGGTAACAAGGGTAACAAAGGGTAACAAGGGGTAACAAGAGTAACAACGGGTAACAAGGGTAACAAGGGGTAACAAGGGTAACAAGGGGTAACAATGGGTAACAAGGGTAATGAGGGGTAATAACAAAGGGTAACATAGGGTAACACAGGGTAACAATGGTCACCAGGGGTAACAAGGGGTAAAAAGGATAACAAAAAATAACAAGGGTAACATGGGGTAACAAAGGGTAAAAAGGGTAACATGGGGTATCAAGGGGTAACAAGGGAAACAAGAGATAACAAGGGGTAACAAGGGGTAACATAGGGTAACACGAGGTAACAAGGGGTAACATGGCTTAACATGGGGTAACAAGGGTAACAAGGGGTATCAAGGGGTAACAGAGGGTAAAAAGGGTAACATGGGGTATCAAGGGGTAACAAGAGGTAATACGGGGTAACAAGGGTAACAAGAGGAAACAAGGGGTAAAAAGGGGTAACATGGGGTAACAAGGGTAAACAATGGGTGACAATGGGTAACCAAGGTTAACAAGGGGTAACAAGGGGTAACTTGGGGTAACAAGGGGTAACAAAGGGTAACAAGGGTAACAAGGAGTAGCAAGGGGTAACTTGGGGAAACAAGGGGTAATAATGGGGAAACAACGGGGAACAAGGGGTAACAAGTGGTAACATGAGGTAACAAGGGTAACAAGGGGTAACAAGAGGGTAACTTGGGGTAACAAAGAGTAAGAAGGGTTAACATGGGTAACAAAGGGTAACATGGGGTAAAAAAGATAACAAGGGGTAACGAGGGAAACAAGGGGTAACGAGGGAAACAAGGGGTAACAAGGGTAACAAGGGGTAACAAGGGGTAACAAGGGTAACAAGAGGTAACAAGGGGTAACAAGGGTAACGAGAGGTAACAAGGGGTAACAAGGGGTAACATGGGGTAACATGGGGTAACAAGGGTAACAAGGGGTAACAAGGGTAAAAAGGGGTAACATGGGGTAACAAGAGTAACAAGGGGTAACAAGGGGTAACTTGGGGTAACAAGGGTAACAAAGGCGAAAAGGGGTAACAAGGCGTAATAAGGGTAACCAGGGGTAACAAGGGGTAACTCTGGGTAACAAGGGGTAACAAAGGGTAAAAAAGAAAACAAGGGGTAGGAAGGGTAACAAGGGGTAACATGAGTTAACATGGGGTAACAAGGGTAACAAACAGTAACAAGGGGTAACAAAGGGTAACAAGGGGTAACATGGGGTAACAAGGGTAACAAGGGGTATCAAGGGGTAACAGAGGGTAAAAAGGGTAACATGGGGTATCAAGGGGTAACAAGAGGTAATATGGGGTAACAAGGGTAACAAGAGGAAACAAGGGGTAAAAAGGGGTAACATGGGGTAACAAGGGTAAACAATGGGTGACAATGGGTAACAAGGGTAACGAGGGGTAATAAGGGGTAACAAAGGGTTACATAGGGTAACAAGGGGTAACAATGGTCACCAGGGGTAACAAGGGGTAAAAAGGGTAACAAAGAATAACAAGGGGTAACATGGGGTAACAAAGGGTAAAAAGGGTAACATGGGGTATCAAGGGGTAACAAGGGTAACAAGAGGTAACAAGGGGTAATATAGGGTAACACGATGTAATAAGGGGTAACATGGCTTAACATGGGGTAACAAGGGTAACAAAGGGTAACAAGGGGTATCAAGGGGTAACAAAGGGTAAAAAGGGTAACATGGGGTATCAAGGGGTAACAAGGGAAACAAGAGATAACAAGGGGTAACAAGGGGTAACATAGGGTAACACGAGGTAACAAGGGGTAACATGGCTTAACATGGGGTAACAAGGGTAACAAAGGGTAACAAGGGGTATCAAGGGGTAACAAAGGGTAAAAAGGGTAACATGGGGTATCAAGGGGTAACAAGGGAAACAAGAGATAACAAGGGGTAACAAGGGGTAACATAGGGTAACACGAGGTAACAAGGGGTAACATGGCTTAACATGGGGTAACAAGGGTAACAAAGGGTAACAAGGGGTATCAAGGGGTAACAAAGGGTAAAAAGGGTAACATGGGGTATCAAGGGGTAACAAGGGAAACAAGAGATAACAAGGGGTAACAAGGGGTAACATAGGGTAACACGAGGTAACAAGGGGTAACATGGCTTAACATGGGGTAACAAGGGTAACAAAGGGTAACAAGGGGTATCAAGGGGTAACAAAGGGTAAAAAGGGTAACATGGGGTATCAAGGGGTAACAAGAGGTAATACGGGGTAACAAGGGTAACAAGAGGAAACAAGGGGTAAAAAGGGGTAACATGGGGTAACAAGGGTAAACAATGGGTGACAATGGGTAACCAAGGTTAACAAGGGGTAACAAGGGGTAACTTGGGGTAACATGGGGTAACAAAGGGTAACAAGGGTAACAAGGAGTAGCAAGGGGTAACTTGGGGAAACAAGGGGTAATAATGGGGAAACAACGGGGAACAAGGGGTAACAAGTGGTAACATGAGGTAACAAGGGTAACAAGGGGTAACAAGAGGGTAACTTGGGGTAACAAAGAGTAAGAAGGGTTAACAAGGGTAACAAAGGGTAACATGGGGTAAAAAAGATAACAAGGGGTAACGAGGGAAACAAGGGGTAACAAGGGTAACAAGGGGTAACAAGGGGTAACAAGGGTAACAAGAGGTAACAAGGGGTAACAAGGGTAACGAGAGGTAACAAGGGGTAACAAGGGGTAACATGGGGTAACAACGGGTAACAAGGGTAACAAGGGGTAACAAGGGTAAAAAGGGGTAACATGGGGTAACAAGAGTAACAAGGGGTAACAAGGGGTAACTTGGGGTAACAAGGGTAACAAAGGCGAAAAGGGGTAACAAGGCGTAACAAGGGTAACCAGGGGTAACAAGGGGTAACTCTGGGTAACAAGGGGTAACAAAGGGTAAAAAAGAAAACAAGGGGTAGGAAGGGTAACAAGGGGTAACATGAGTTAACATGGGGTAACAAGGGTAACAAACAGTAACAAGGGGTAACAAAGGGTAACAAGGGGTAACATGGGGTAACAAGAGTAAGAAGGGGCAACAAGGGTAACAAGGGTAAGAAGGGGTAACAAGGGGTAACAAGGGTAAGAAGGGGTAACGAGGGTAACAAGGGGTAACAAGGGGTAACAAGGGTAACAAGGGGTAACATGGGGTAACAAGGGGTAACAAGGGTAACAAGGGGTAACAAGGGTAACAAGGGGTAACATGGGGTAACAAGGGGTAACAAGGGTAACATGGGGTAACATGAGGCAACAAGGGGTAACAAGGGGTAACAAGGGGTAACAGGGGTAACAAGGGGTAACATGGGGTAACAAGGGGTAACAAGGGTAACAAGGGGTAACATGGGGTAACAAGGGGTAACAAGGGGTAACAAGGGGTAACGAGGGTAACAAGGGGTAACTTGGGGTAACAAGGGGTAACAAGGGGTAACAAGGGGTAACGAGGGTAACAAGGGGTAACTTGGGGTAACAAGGGGTAACAAGGGGTAACAAGGGGTAACGAGGGTAACAAGGGGTAACTTGGGGTAACAAGGGGTAACATGGGGTAACAAGGGGTAACGAGGGTAACAAGGGGTAACTTGGGGTAACAAGGGGTAACATGGGGTAACAAGGGGTAACATGGGGTAACAAGGGGTAACATGGGGTAACAAGGGGTAACAATGGGTAACAAGGGAAACAAGGGGTAACAAAGGAAACAAGGGGTAACAAGGGGTAACAAGGGAAACAAGGGGTAACAAGGGAAACAAGGGGTAACAAGGGAAACAAGGGGTAACAAGGGTGACATGGGGTAACAAAGGGTAACAAGGGGTAACAAGGGGTAACAAGGGAAACAAGGGGTAACAAGGGAAACAAGGGGTAACAAGGGTGACATGGGGTAACAGGGGGTAACAAGGGTAACATTGGGTAACAAAGGGTAACAAGGGGTAACAAGGGGTAACGAGGGTAACAAGGGGTAACTTGGGGTAACAAGGGCTAACATGGGGTAACAAGGGGTAACATGGGGTAACAAGGGGTAACAAGGGGTAAGAAGGGGTAACAAGGGGTAACGAGGGTAACAAGGGGTAACATGGGGTAACAAGGGGTAACAAGGAGTAACAAGGGGTAACAAGGGGTAACATGGGGTTACAAGGGTAACAAGGGGTAACAAGGGGTAACAAGGGTAACAAGGGGTAACATGAGGTAACAAGGGGTAACAAGGGATAACAAGGGTAACAAGGGGTAACGAGGGTAACAAGGGGTAACGAGGGTAACAAGGGGTAACGAGGGTAACAAGGGGTAACAAGGGGTAACATGGGGTAACAAGGGGTAACAAGGGGTAACAAGGGGTAACAAGGGTAACAAGGGGTAACATGGGGTAACAAGGGGTAAGAAGGGGTAACATGGGGTAACAAGGGGTAACGAGGGGTAACAAGGGTAACAAGGGGTAACGAGGGTAACAAGGGGTAACATGGGGTAACAAGGGGTAACAAGGGGTAACAAGGGGTAACAAGGGGTAACATGGGGTAACGAGGGTAACAAGGGGTAACATGGGGTAACAAGGGGTAAGAAGGGGTAACATGGGGTAACAAGGGGTAACGAGGGGTAACAAGGGTAACAAGGGATAACAAGGGTAATAAGGGGTAACAAGGGGTAAGAAGGGGTAACATGGGGTAACAAGGGGTAACGAGGGGTAACAAGGGTAACAAGGGGTAACGAGGGTAACAAGGGGTAACAAGGGGTAACATGGGGTAACAAGGGGTAACAAGGGGTAACAAGGGGTAACATGGGGTAACGAGGGTAACAAGGGGTAACATGGGGTAACAAGGGGTAAGAAGGGGTAACATGGGGTAACAAGGGGTAACGAGGGGTAACAAGGGGTAACAAGGGGTAACAAGGGTAACAAGGGGTAACAAGGGTAACAAGGGTAACAAGGAGTAACAAGGGGTAACAAGGGTAACAAGGGGTAACAAGGGGTAACATGGGGTAACAAGGGGTAACATGGGGTAACAAGGGGTAACAAGGGGTAACAAGGGTAGCAAGGGGTAACAACGGGTAACAAGGGTAACAAGGGATAACAAGGGCTAACAAGGGTAGCAAGGGGTAACAAGGGTAACAAGGGGTAACATGGGGTAACAAGGGGTAACAAGGGTAACAAGGGGTAACATGGGGTAACAAGAGTAAGAAGGGGTAACAAGGGTAACAAGGGTAACAAAGGTAACAAGGGATAACAAGGGTAACAAGGGGTAACGAGGGTAACAAGGGTAACAAGGGGTAACATGGGGTAACAAGGGGTAACAAGGGTAACAAGGGGTAACATGGGGTAACAAGAGTAAGAAGGGGTAACAAGGGTAACAAGGGTAACAAAGGTAACAAGGGATAACAAGGGTAACAAGGGGTAACGAGGGTAACAAGGGTAACAAGGGTAACAAGGGGTAACAAGGGTAACAAGGGGTAACATGGGGTAACAAGAGTAAGAAGGGGTAACAAGGGTAACAAGGGTAACAAAGGTAACAAGGGATAACAAGGGTAACAAGGGGTAACGAGGGTAACAAGGGTAACAAGGGGTAACATGGGGTAACAAGGGGTTACAAGGGGTAACATGGGGTAACAAGGAGTAACAAGGGTAACAAGGGGTAACGAGGGTAACAAGGGGTAACATGGGGTAACAAGGGGTAACATGGGGTAACGAGGGTAACAAGGGGTAACATGGGGTAACAAGAGTAAGAAGGGGTAACAAGGGTAACAAGGGTAACAAGGGGTAACAAGGGTAACAAGGGGTTACATGGGGTAACAAGGGGTTACAAGGGGTAACATGGGGTAACAAGGAGTAACAAGGGTAACAAGGGGTAACGAGGGTAACAAGGGGTAACAAGGGGTAACAAGGGGTAACATGGGGTAACGAGGGTAACAAGGGGTAACATGGGGTAACAAGGGGTAAGAAGGGGTAACATGGGGTAACAAGGGGTAACGAGGGGTAACAAGGGTAACAAGGGGTAACGAGGGTAACAAGGGGTAACAAGGGGTAACATGGGGTAACAAGGGGTAACAAGGGGTAACAAGGGGTAACATGGGGTAACGAGGGTAACAAGGGGTAACATGGGGTAACAAGGGGTAAGAAGGGGTAACATGGGGTAACAAGGGTAACAAGGGGTAATATGGGGTAACAAGAGTAAGAAGGGGTAACAAGGGTAACAAGGGTAACAAGGGATAACAAGGGTAACAAGGGGTAACAAGGGTAAGAAGGGGTAACGAGGGTAACAAGGGGTAACAAGGGGTAACAAGGGTAACAAGGGGTAACATGGGGTAACAAGGGGTAACAAGGGTAACAAGGGGTAACAAGGGTAACAAGGGGTAACATGGGGTAACAAGGGGTAACAAGGGTAACATGGGGTAACATGAGGTAACAAGGGGTAACAAGGGGTAACAAGGGGTAACAAGGGTAACAAGGGGTAACATGGGGTAACAAGGGGTAACAAGGGTAACAAGGGGTAACATGGGGTAACAAGGGGTAACAAGGGGTAACGAGGGTAACAAGGGGTAACTTGGGGTAACAAGGGGTAACAAGGGGTAACGAGGGTAACAAGGGGTAACTTGGGGTAACAAGGGGTAACAAGGGGTAACAAGGGGTAACGAGGGTAACAAGGGGTAACTTGGGGTAACAAGGGGTAACATGGGGTAACAAGGGGTAACGAGGGTAACAAGGGGTAACTTGGGGTAACAAGGGGTAACATGGGGTAACAAGGGGTAACATGGGGTAACAAGGGGTAACATGGGGTAACAAGGGGTAACAATGGGTAACAAGGGAAACAAGGGGTAACAAGGGAAACAAGGGGTAACAAGGGGTAACAAGGGAAACAAGGGGTAACAAGGGAAACAAGGGGTAACAAGGGTGACATGGGGTAAAAAAGGGTAACAAGGGGTAACAAGGGGTAACAAGGGAAACAAGGGGTAACAAGGGAAACAAGGGGTAACAAGGGTGACATGGGGTAACAGGGGGTAACAAGGGTAACATTGGGTAACAAAGGGTAACAAGGGGTAACAAGGGGTAACGAGGGTAACAAGGGGTAACTTGGGGTAACAAGGGGTAACATGGGGTAACAAGGGGTAACATGGGGTAACAAGGGGTAACAAGGGGTAACAAGGGGTAACAAGGGGTAACGAGGGTAACAAGGGGTAACATGGGGTAACAAGGGGTAACAAGGAGTAACAAGGGGTAACAAGGGGTAACATGGGGTTACAAGGGTAACAAGGGGTAACAAGGGGTAACAAGGGTAACAAGGGGTAACATGGGGTAACAAGGGGTAACAAGGGATAACAAGGGTAACAAGGGGTAACGAGGGTAACAAGGGGTAACGAGGGTAACAAGGGGTAACAAGGGGTAACAAGGGGTAACATGGGGTAACAAGGGGTAACAAGGGTAACAAGGGGTAACAACGGGTAACAAGGGTAACAAGGGATAACAAGGGCTAACAAGGGTAGCAAGGGGTAACAAGGGTAACAAGGGGTAACATGGGGTAACAAGGGGTAACAAGGGTAACAAGGGGTAACATGGGCTAACAAGAGTAAGAAGGGGTAACAAGGGTAACAAGGGTAACAAGGGTAACAAGGGGTAACAAGGGTAACAAGGGGTAACATGGGGTAACAAGAGTAAGAAGGGGTAACAAGGGTAACAATGGTAACAAAGGTAACAAGGGATAACAAGGGTAACAAGGGGTAACGAGGGTAACAAGGGTAACAAGGGGTAACATGGGGTAACAAGGGGTTACAAGGGGTAACATGGGGTAACAAGGAGTAACAAGGGTAACAAGGGGTAACGAGGGTAACAAGGGGTAACATGGGGTAACAAGGGGTAACAAGGGGTAACGAGGGTAACAAGGGGTAACAAGGGGTAACAAGGGGTAACATGGGGTAACAAGGGGTAACAAGGGGTAACATGGGGTAACAAGGGGTAACGAGGGTAACAAGGGGTAACATGGGGTAACAAGGGTAACAAGGGGTAACGAGGGTAACAAGGGGTAACATGGGGTTACAAGGGGTAACAAGGAGTAACAAGGGGTAACAAGGGTAACAAGGGGTAACAAGGGGTAACATGGGGTAGCAAGGGTAACAAGGGGTAACAAGGGGTAACAAGGAGTAACAAGGGTAACAAGGGGTAACAAAGGGTAACAAGGGTAACAAGGGGTAACAAGGGGTAACAAGGGTAGCAAGGGGTAACAAGGGTAACAAGGGGTAACATGGGGTAACATGGGGTAACAAGGGTAACAAGGGGTAACATGGGGTAACAAGAGTAAGAAGGGGTAATATGTGGTAACAAGGAGTAACAAGGGGTAACATGGGGTAACAAGGGGTAACAAGGGTAACAATGGGTAACATGGGGTAACACAAGGGCTAACAAGGGTAACAAGGGGTAACAAGGGGTAACAAGGGTAACAATGGTAACATGGGTAACAAGGGGTAACAAGGGTAACATAGCAAATCAGAGTTGAACGGTTGTCAGCAGAGGCTACATTTTCTCTTGGTGAGCTGGTGTGCGTAAAGTAGCCTTTGCTGAGAACCGTGCAAATCAGTCCAGAAATCTGAACAAATAAATTTCAAAAAACGGGTTTTTTCCTTTTTGGAGCATTGTGTGATTATTGCGCGAGTCTTGCGTAGCAAAACAGAGTTGTCCCAATTTTTCTTTGCCATGAAACTCATGCCAATTTTGACAACAGATCTGACGATTAACGTTGCCCACGATTTGCATGATGAATTTCGTGCATGCACGAGAGAAAATTGAACGGTGATCGAGAGAAAATGGAACGGTTGTTGGCAGAGGCTACTTTTCGCACAGTGGCTCACACAGTGAAAATATAACCTCTGCTCGCAGGGTACCTCCCTCCAGGACATTGCGGCTTTGTGCCTAAAAACAAAAGTGTTATCTTACCATAAGGCGATCTTGGATAAAATGGAGTTTTTTCAGTTTGGGGAATCTCTTGAACCTTTCCAAACATCTCACTGGTAGATGCCTGTCACATAAAGTTATGAAATAAAATATCATTATTATTACCATTATTATTATTATTATTGTTATTATAGATATTGATATCATCATCATCATCATCATCATTATTATTAAAACTACAAATTCTGTTCTACCCTTGCCTATATTCAACAAAGACACATGAGCGAGGTTTAATGATTTTCATTAGCTGAGGCAATGGTGCACACATTTTAATGTAACTTTTGAACCCATGGATGAAATCCTAAAGTGTGGCTATTGAAATGAAACCTCTTGGCCATTTCTGCCCTTGGCACATGACACAGTTGTGAATAAATAGTAACTGCATATTTTAGGACCAATACCAAGTTTATTTATTTTTCTGGTGATCATCCACTATTATCTCCTTATATTATGAACCTACGTTTGGCCTAAATTGCCAATAACCACCCTAAAAATACAAGAACCTATTTTCCAGACTTCAAAAGAATTGTAGTTTTACAAAACAGTTTTTACTGTATAGTTTACAATAATATTCTATGTTAAGAATCCATGGATGAAATTCTTAGATGTGGCCATTCACATGAAACCTCTCCAGTCGTACAACTGCGACTGACAGAACACAAATGGCGACGTCAACAATCTCATTGCGGAACAACTTTTACAGACGAAACATCAAATCGACTGGGACTCTGCGACATGTATTATGTATTCTACAGACTACTAGCTGGTTTACTAACTTAGAACAAATACTACTGAATCGTAACCAACAGTTTCTGGCACCATTCAAACGACTTATTGACAAAATCAAGAGAATAACTGGAGAATTGACAATTTGGCTAACAATGGATGGCTGCTTAACTGTGACAATAGACGTATCGAAATGCAACAATTACATTACAAGTCTTCATAGCCAATTATATCATGGCTTAACTGACAGATGACCAACAACATGTCATGATGTAATAGACCAATCAGGTCAATATAACCAGAGTACAGTGTATAATACCATCAACTGATGTGATACAACTCACTTTGACTCTGGGGATGACTACCACACAGGTTGTCGAAACATCAGTCACTGTCAACAACGACAGTCCTATTCAAGACTACATTCATCCAGACAATCAAACTCAACCTACTCTTGAAATGACTCCTGGGTTCAAACCTTTCACAGTACAATTTAAACATTGTAACAATCATTTTGGTATACAGTAGTTCTATCTTTGAGTCTGTGGATGAAATCCTCTGGTGAAACCACTTCAGCAGTTTTTTTTCTCAGTATTTGACAAATGAAGAACCAAGGGTAGAAGTGAAGGAGTTAAGAGAGTGCCACAACAATGGTGGCGGCAGTGGTATTTTTCTTTCAGCTACCTGATAGAATCTAACATGATTTTCCATCCCACAGGTTTTGATTGCATCCAGTAACCTTAATGTTCCAAGAGCATCAACATTGGCAGTGTATTCAGCTAAATCAAATGAAACCTGAAATATTAAAAGGTGAAGAAGTTATCGAAATTGCAGGGTAACAGTGACATAAAATTAAATCATATGTATTGAAAAAGGGACCAATGGGACACACTGCTATGTACATGTTACAGGTCAAATTTGATTTCAGGTTAATTTTGATTTAACCTACTATAGGTTGATTCTCAATCTCCTTTGTCTCCTAGCCTTAATTCATCAATAATTAGGGCCTGGAGACACTGGAAATTGAGAATCAACCTTGGTTAACAAAATTTAACCTGAACTCAAATTTGACCTGTAACATACACACAGGGCACCTAACATGGTCTATCACAGACTAACCTTGACATGACTTTGGGCTCCTAAATTGTAAATTTCATCAGGTTTTACCTGTGAGAATGAACAAATGTATCAGTGTTCTCAAAGTACCGACAGGTCAATAGTCTTGTTAACATCAATCAATCAATCAACAACTTTATTTAAGTGTCTAATCTTCTAGCTTTCCGTCAGGCTTACTGATCGGGGACACTAACATTGCAAACTTCACTGGAAAAGCATACCTGGCTAACAATTTTTACTAGATTTGTGCTGTCAGTGAGGTCTCCATAATGAAGTATCATTCCTGTACATTATATAAAAAAATGAACTGGTTCAGCAAAGAGGTAATGCTCCATTGACCACACTAAATACACTACAATGCAGTCTCTAAATCATGCTACAATCAATCAAGATGTAAAATATCCAAAGTGTTTTTGTTGCGAACGTTGTCCCAGAAATTTTAGTTTGAGCCCCATCCCCCTTCCTCTAACTCTCTGAAAATTTTCTTTTTCACCCCGCTCCACTTGGGAGCCTGTTTACAGGCTAGAAGTTAAGGATGAAGCCACAGAAAGGCCATAACATGCTAAATTTGAAGGGAGGCGGGGGGTCTCAAAATTCCATCTTTTTCTTCTAAGATTGTAGTTTAATAAGACCTTAACTTCACTGCAGTCTACAAAACCCTCAGTGGCTAAGCAGCTGGACTAAATGACCAATACCAAGGTTTGTGATGTGAAAGCATTTCATCTTCTCATTTAACCAATGAGTTTAGTAATTACAGTGTTCTTTTTTGCAATAATTTTAATTTTTAGCACCAAATTCAAATGTTGATGATCAAAATACAGTACTGTTCAAAACTAGTTGACACTCAATTTTTGATCCTCATGAGAATCAAATAAGTCAAGAATTGAGACTTGATTCTCCATTGTTATGTCTCAATTCTTGATACTCGATTCCTGCAAGACTCATCAAACCAGAACGGCTATTGTTTAGTTTCGAGTAATTCACTTTCTACCCTCGATACTTGATTGCTGCGGGAATCTACAGCCTTTGTTCAAGTTTCTCTCATGTTAAAAGCATTTTATTGTAATTAGATGAAAATATATGCAGTTAAATGATAAACGTATATCTACTATTCTCACAAAAGCTTAGTGAGGAAATAAATAACAAAAAAAATGAAATTTTTCTTGCCTTCTAGCAAGAGCCTTTTTTACTACAGAACCATGAAAACTTGAAGCTTATCATGGATATATGTACTTTACATCAATGAAATTTTGACAAAGTTTCCAGTTTGATCATAATGACATAATCTTATTAATTTTTTTTAATGTTTCACTAGTCAGCAAATTAGGTCGTTCCAGGTTAGTGCCATTCTATATGATTGAAATAAGCTTGCTGCATTTCTTACAAAAGTTTGCTTGAAAAGCAGACCTTATAGTCTGATATACCGACCTCCCATTGCATGTGTTTTGGTATTGGCATATAAATGAGAAATCCTGCCAGTGTTGAAGGAACTAGAACGTCTAATAATACCATGAACCTTTAGGAAGAACAAAAATAATGAAATATTAAATAAACTTAACCGTTTTGTTTTCCCTATTAACAAAATGTAATTTGAACAATGCTAATTGTCAAACTGCCGATGATGCTAATTGAACTTCCGTTTGCATCAGTATAATCTTACCAATATTCAAATATTGTTTCCAAAGTAATGGAAATTTTGCTTTCTGAAATCTGGAGATGTTCCCTTAAAACAAAGATGTTGCCTATAACCAAAGTATCTACATTATTTTACATCACATACCTCATAACCTTTGGAAAGTAGTAGCTCGGCAAGATATGAACCATCCTTGAAGAAAAGAATAAAATAACAATACAGTTGCATTAGATTAAACGTTGCATTTGACACTTGTTATATTGCACCTGTTTGTTGAACAGTTAAACTCAGTTCACTGTTTTAGAGACAGACTTTGAAATTTGCAATTCACCATGAAATTTATGGGTGAAAAGGTATTTCTTTTATAAGAGGCTATTAGTAACTAACACCCTTTCAAGCCACTTAAGGTGATGTTACACAAGACGATTTGCACCAACGATTTTTGGCGCGACACAGCAAAGCAACACATTGTGTCATTGTTTTGAATAGTTACAACATGGTTCTAACATTGCAATGCGGTGTTGTGTTAAAAATCACCACTGCAAACCATCCCGTGTAACATCACATTTAAATAGCTCATTGCAGGTTATCAATGATTTTGTCCATAAAATGAGGCCTCTTTAAAATCAACTCCTATATTTACTAGACATATGATTATGTCCATGCAGCAAACAACCAGACATGAAAGGTACCATATTAAGTAGCTCGCAGTATGGTCCATGGTCCACTGACCATAAATTTGTACTGGTAAGGGTGTGATTGAACCAGTGACTCTCACATGGCTTCTGTAGCATAAAGCTGCCGAGAGTCTTTGTGGTCCCTCATGCTGAGATACCAGTCCAACAAACGATTGCCCCAGCAGTACTTTACCTGGGAGAATGACAGTTACAAGGCTCAAAATAATTTTTGAATGGTGGCCGGACACAATGACCAGCCAAAGAATTTTTTTCTGAGTCAAGTCTTGTTTCTGACTGGTCAAAATACAGAAAAGAGTTACTCATGACACTGCCACCCTGTAAACTCTGAACTATCATATGCTTGTACAAGTCATTGCTAGATCATTTAAAAAGTGCCTTAATGGACAAAATGGCTTAATTAAGACTTGACCAAAGATAGCCCCTGGTCTCTCTTGTGACTAGTTAACATGACCAGCAAGTTAAGTTTTGGGCCAGTCAAGTTACCATTCTGGCTTGACATTGTCTATTGACCAGCAGTTATTTTGAGCCATGAGTTAGGAACACAGCGTCTTGTCTAAGGTGCAATGCCTAGGCACAAGCGTACAACCTGCCTCCATTACTGAAAACTACAAAATATAAACCCACTTATTTACTGACAAGGCTAAGAATGGATCTCTTTCTAGACTACTGTTATGACTTGTTCCACTTAAAATCACTCCAGCTCCTTGATTGTCATAGGAAACTACCTTGTTTAGCAGCTTATCATATTCAACTTGGCTGAGTCTGTCCTCAAGTTCAACCAACGACCTACAGCTGTAAAGTTACTACAGCGGAAGCTCTCCCAACGGACACTCTTGTAGGCAGACAGCTCTTCTTACGGCCCCCTTTACAAAACTCTGTTTTTCTCAACTCCCATAAAAACTCTGTGTTTTTACATTCCCGTAAGCGGCCAACTCCACTTACAGAAGGACTATATTTTAATTAAGGTATACTATAGTCGGTCTTCAGATGAACTGTCAGGTTACATAAAGGCCCAAGCATCTTCAATTTAGGACCCAATTTTTGAACTGGGACTCATTGGTTATGGACAGAGACTCATGATTTCTCACAAGATGTGTCACAGGACTCACCATGACTATTTGTAACAAAATCACTGGTATCCTATCATCAAATAGTAGCCAAAAAGAATTAAACTAAATTTCCTTTTTAAGCTTTCATATCTGAATTCAAATTTCGCACTAACCCAGGGTTATCTTAACCCTGCTTTGAACAACCCAGCCAAGGAAATTCCAACCAATTAGCTAATCAACTTTACACCTGCTATTGATATTAATAGGGAGATTAAGCAAAGATGTTTTTGAGTGACGCAAATCAACAGGAAGTGAAGCATTGTCCCTTTTAATATGCCTTGAAGCTACCAAATTTGTATTTTAAAGTGCTTTTCCTTTCATAGAGACGATTTGCCTAAAAATTTGGTCAAAATCACGCCCCAAGATTGCAAAAAGGCCACTTCTGGTTGACGTGCGTTGCTCAAAAACGTTATTGCTTAAGCTCCCTTAAATGCTTCCCAGAAAGTTATTAGCTCTTGAAAGAATGGCCTGAGAAAACAGGTGACATTTGGTGACGTTACCACTGGTTTCCCTGCCAAATGATGTCTGGGAAACAACCGCAAAAATTCCATACGGATAACGTGACACTACCAAGATCTGGGTAGTGCTTATGATTGCTTGAATCAAATTTCCCACGAGGCATGACCAATCAGAAGCACTACACAGATCTGGCAGCATGCAAAGAAAGTTGTGCCCGATAGCCCGCGTGGCAGGCGTTCGAAAGGGAAGGGGAAGGGAATTAGGGTGCGAGACCACGCGCGAGAGAGGAGGGAGGGGGGGAACGCCTGCAAGGAAGCCATTAATTAAAAAAGCCTCCTAATTAAAAAAATAACAAAAATAACGCAACTGTGAATGACTAGCTGTCAAATAAGTCTGACCGCGATGCATGTATTCTAGTCGTATTCCTTGCACTGTTTTTCCAGACTTATTTTTATTATTAAAGTAAGTTCCTGGCGGTTTTATAACCGGCAAGAAGAAGTCCTCGACCAAGAATCGCCAAAAGTCAACTGAAAAGTTATAGATCGCTTCGTCTTCAATTATCTTGCCAATGATAACGCGGGTGAAACAGCAGATAGCAAGCACACAGGCAGCACGATTTTTCGTTTCTTTCTTCTGGAGAGTAAAACCGACAAGCTGCTGGGAGATAATACTTTTCAGAACCGGTCAGTAAAACTCATCTGCTGACAGGCCTTTTCCTTCATACGGTTCTTTAACCGCTTTTTTTTGTATTCTCCTTTGAAGCTGAAATTGATGCCTTCTAACGATGAATTCCTGTAGAGAAATCTCAACACGCTTCACTATTAAACGACATATGTTTAGTTGTGAATGCTAACACTCAAGTTACTGAATAACATGTAGGTGACCAATTAGAACAAGCTATTTAGATCTTATCAAATTTTGACCAATCAGGATTTTAACATTCGCCTGGTAGATGTTAAAAACGAGAAAAACAATGGTTTCCTGGCAGGCGTTTCCCTCCCTCCTTCCTTGGCACCCCTCGCGTTTCTCTCGCGCCTAAAACTTCCTTTCCCAAAGCTCCCTTTCCCTTCCCTTTCAAATGCCTGCCACGCACACTATGCCCGATAGCCCAGGGCTAGTGGATTTTGCTATCGGGCTAGTGTGGGCAAGTGCTGTTTTTTGGGGAAATTCAAATTACAGAAGGATTGTAATCAATCCTGCCAATCAAAAAGGGTTTGGGGACTAGCTGTAACGACTTGTGGACTAGTGCATGCTAGCTACAGCTTGCGCGAAACTGACTTTCCTTGCACCCTGTCTGGGTAGTGACGCATCATCAGTATGGAATTTTGTGCGGTTGTTTCTCAGACGTCATTTGGCGGGGAAACCAGAGGCTATTGAAAGAATGGACTACTTTGTTTTAGTCTTTAAGTGGTTGATGTAATCAAATAACAACAACGACGTTTACAAACATAAACTATCGCTATTAACCCTCAATGGGGAAGTATAGATTTTCTAAAGCAAAAAATTCAACACGATTGCGAGACACGTTGCAATATTTTGTATATCCACTTGAAAGTTGGTTTATTACGGTAAACTTGGGACGATGTGGAATTTTGGGGCGACTTGATACGGGAAGTCGTAAATAAGGGGCTGATTATTCTTTCAATAACGACATTTTCAAGTTCTTTGTTTTATGTAATAATTACCGTGGATTATAAAGTTATCGCAGTTAGTGTACCAGGTGTACTGAACCATAGGTTTCAAATATTTCGGCACCAGGAGGTAGACATATGCTCCCAAATTGTGATTAGCTGTAGTATCTGAATTCTAGTTTCCGAGGACTGAGTCGCTTCAAATATGCGAAAGAAAGCCAAGAAATATGGGGCAGACATTTTACGGTCAATAAAGCAATGATTAAGCCACAATTCAACCGGCATGATGTTTTCTCGCAATTAACAAGGCGGACGAACACGAACAAACATACCTGACCGGTTATTCCTGTCAATAAAGCGACTCTCCTCTTATCGGTCTTCTTATCCGTCATATTCACACAAAAGTAGACAACTTATACGATAATTTTGCGCTCTTATACTTCGAGCGGGTTTCTGAAGGTTTCTGAACACACTGAAGCCAAAAATGCCGACAAGCTAATTCCCAGTTTCCCTAGGAACAAGTGATGTTTAGCGTGACACGGAGATAGCGTGATGCCACGTGTAAGAAACTCTTTAGCTACAGCTGGGCATGTGAAGATCTGCTATTAAACCAGACGGAAACCTTCCAGCCCTCTTGGTACACTGTATTTTCTAGTTGGGTCTAAAGTACAAATTCCTGCCAGGGTTTCGATGAAGCCGAAGAAGGTCTGCGTAGGAAACCAGCTGTGGGAGTTTGGGGGCTACAAATTACGAACTCACACTGTTTATCTGAGATTCTGTTTTGATTCCGGTTTCAGTTTCATTTGAATTTAGCCTGTTTAATGCCCTATACGGGGAGGCTCAATCCGAATGGGGTACCTTTCTTTTTTATATAGACTTCAGGTATATCAGAGGCTAGGGAATTCCCAGTTGAAATCAGTATCAACGGGTAGAAAATCTATCATTTACAATAATTACCGTATTTATTCGAATAAGCGCCCAACCTCGAATTAGCGCCCACCTCGAATAAGCGCCCAACCTAAAGGCAGAAAAAGTTAATAACCGCCCAGCCTTGAATAAGCGCCCACCCCACCCCACTCCCTCCCACAAAAACTCCAATAAGATATAGTAAGAGACCCTCCCGAAGACGGAGTTTTCGATTTCTTCAGGGTAGTATTGTACAGAAACCTTGCTTTGTTACATCTTCGCTTTTTGTTATTAGCATCTACTGTTTTGTTGCAAAATATACTACTACACTTGCTGAGAATGGTGAAAATTTATTAAGCGCCCAGCCTCGAATAAGCGCCCACCTCGAATAAGCGCCCACTCTGAAGGTCCAAAAATTTAATAAGCGCCCAGGGCGGTTAATCGAATAAATACGGTATTTTAAAAATGTCTCGAAAAGACGAGCCGTATGGCTTGTTCAATTTACTTTATTAAACCTTACATGAATTCCATGAAACAGCCTGCAGAAAAAAAAAACGCCTGATCGCAGGTTATACATGAAAAGGACAAGAATACTTCTTTATATTTTAGCGATTTACTCTTACTTAGTAGGTGAGAAAAGGCCGGTTCGACAGGGCCGGCTCACAGCCCATAAACAGGCCCTTGGTATGTCTCATCTGTTTTTTTTTTAAATCCTTCTATGGTTCTGCTAATTAGTTTGAAGCAGGTATGCTGTATTCAAATGTTGACACAAGTAAATGAAAAAATGGTTCCTAACAACCAAACTTTTTTTATTAAATGTGAAAAATTTTTCTCTAAAATCAGTAAAATTCAAATGTGGCTTTTAATTTTCAAGTTTCAGCGACAACAACGACAACAACTGAAATTAGATTTTATGGATGCAGATATCAAGTTTGTAAAGTGCAATTACTCTGGGAACTGATTCACACGTTTCGCAAACTTATAATGCGAAGAGAAAATCTCTTGAGAGGAAGTTACGTGAAGTTGATTCATTCATCCCAGTGGACCCGCCTCCGCTATAGCGAGTTGACCATTTCTAATTAAGAAAATTATCTGGCACTTACGCGCATTTTAAACCATGCGGAAAATAATACGGTTGCCCCCAGACATAGAAAGGAAAACTTTTACAACTTACTTGACCAGTCACTCCCGTAAGTAGTGCAGTCTTTTTCTTATCTGGTCTTGGAAGACCATTTGAAAGCGAGTTGTCTTTAATGAGTCTGTCCAGTTCTGAAGACATAATTTTTCTCCCTTTTAAATGCAGATCGCGGAGTTTTTCGCGTTAATCCTGCCGTCTAACGATGAAGTACTACTCTTGTCGGTTGTCAGGCGATGAAAACGATTTTCTTCGGTCCTATCAGGTTGCCCATTGTTACTACGGCCACGTTGCTCAGTTCAAGATGATTTCTGACATCTCATATATCAAAGTAAATTCGGTTGTTTTAATTAAGTCGGCACCCGCACACCGTTAACTTCCGGAAACTTCCGCCTATAAGCCTCCCCCCCCCCCCCCCCAGTTATAGGCCCATCTACCGGTAAACAAAAAAATACATCCGGTTATAAGACCCCCCGGACATAAAACCCCTCTCTAGCTATATTGAAATTAATTCTATTTTTTACCATGTTTTGAAGCTTAAAAAAGCGAGTAAACTCAAAAAATATTATGATCAGCACAAGGTTATGGACTCCTGTCAGCACTGCTATGTAGCTTGATTCGAAACGCTTCTTTTAGTCTGGTAATAAGCCCCACCAGATAAAAGACCCCCCTACCGTTTATAAGGCCTCATAAAGCCCTTTGGAAGTTGAATAAACCTAGGGCTAGAAAGCAGAAGTTAAGCTACAGACTAGACTTTCAAAAAAGTCCTTCGTCGGATTTCATATGGCGCGGGACCTCTCGCGACTTCGTCGCTCGCGGTCGAAAAGGCTCGCTCCGCTCGCCAACAGGTCGACTTGTAGCAAGTCTAGCTACAGACCTTCAAATCCCCCCTCCCCCTTCCCCGAGTCCCCAGTGCCTTCTTCTTCCGGGTTTGAATAAATAACCACTACACCATCAATCATTAAGACGAAAAAAAAATGCCTTAATTAATATTGTATCTTTTTACTTCTCTTAAACCGGAAAACAATGCAATACATCTAATCTGACGCCTTGTTCAGTGATTATAACGGTCATCAGTATCTCACTGAAGCGGCTATGTCATTTGTCTACTATTCACTCGTTTCACCAATCAGTGAGCAGTTCCAGCCAGGTACTGGATGTCTGGAGTTACAGACTTTCCTCAGGACTTAGAGAAGAGGACATTTTAAGCCCTGATACTCATGCTATGGAAATAAAATTAACCGTAAATGACTCTTCTTCTGTTCCCACTTTTATTTGTGAAAGACTGGTGCAATTTGCCAAAGAAGTAGTAGTAACATTTATTTACACAGGGTTTTAAAATCTTCAAAGAAGCTATGCTATGCTACAGTAAAAACCCATGACTAGGAACCTGCATTTTGCCAACTTAGCCAAAACAGGTATTTAGGTTCTTAAATAGGTTCTTATTTTCTGAAGAGAAAGATACATGGTAGCTTAGAGTATTTGGTGGTAGTCAGCTCAGATCATTCCTTAGGTAAAACCTGTATAGCATCACAATATACTGCAGTTGGAGTAATAAGGCACCATTAAACATTTTAGAAAATAAGAACCTGTTCCAAATTTTAGGCTAAACAGGTTCTTGTATAGAGGGGGCCTAACTGGTAAATTTTAGCCCAACAGGTTCTTAAAAACCAGGATCTTAGTCGTGGGTTTTTACTGTATTTGCTACCTTTTCAAAAAATATCTAAAACATGTCTTTGTATTAATAATGTATTCCACAAATAATGGTCCCATTTTGTTATTTAACACTATTTTTAGGCCAGGTTGAAACTAATTCCTCTCACTATGGATGACAAGGAAGGACAGGTCAGGACATGGAAATTGGGCCAATTTTTTTCAAGTTTCAATGCTATGCTGGCAAAAATAAACAAAAAATTATTATGGCTAGTGCTCTCTGAAGAAAGTTGTTTGATATCTTCTTCATAACACTACAGGAGCATTTTCTACATGCATTAAGGCACTAGGTAATGACTTAAGAATTGACCAAAAACAGCAATAGCTTCATGACATTAACCCTTTAAGGTGAGCTGATGCAGTGCTGCCAGTTTCTCCAGAAGCTTGGACAACTGTTGAAAATCATCATCTAATTGACACAGAAGCACTTCTCAAAGAAAATAATTTTTAAAAAAGGATCTTTTAATCTGCTATATAAGTCTCTCATCACTTTGTTACATGACAAGAAACATATGATTGAAAATGTTTAAAAAAGGTGGGTTAATAAGAGTGACATAATCATGGCTAAATTATAATGAGGGGTGTAAATTCAATACAGTCATTTTTTTTTTCCACTTTCTGAACTAAAAGTCCCTAAAAATTCATCTCCTGGCACGTTGCTTACATTTGACAAATTTAACAACTTGAAATATATTAGTTAGTGAGGGTTACAAAGAATAAGACTATAACACTGGTTTGAGCATTAACTGTTTAAGTTTTGAAGGCCACTGATTAGCAGAAATACTTCCAACAGCAAGCCCAAGGTACACTCTATGAATTATGCAAGGCCTGAAAGAGAAGAAAAATGTTGTTCATATATATACACAAGAGGGGACAGAATATTAGCCTCTCATATAATCAATGTAAGCAAGAGGCAGGAACAGTACTCAGCATTTTTAATTTTTAACACAGAGATTTCTGAAATCATTTGGGTGGACAATATTTTGCTGGTTTTCACTCTCATGCTATCAAAAATAAAACTTATATTGATACCGTTCAATAGATTAAGTCCAGAATCTGAGAAATGAAAGAAGATAAATGTGTTAACAGCTTTGCCAAGGGACACCAACATGGCGGCTACAAAGTGACATAAACACAATTGATGCCAGAAATCCCTGTGATAAAGCTTCTGTCTGTTTCGTGACACAGCTCCTTTAAGTTTACAATATCCATGCAAGTGAAATTCCCATGAAACTCTACTGAAGTGTGAAAAGGATGCAGGCATGAAAACTTTAAAGTTCATGTGTCAAATATGCCAAACCTTACTTTATGTGTCTTATGTAAATAGCACCAATTAAGTTTATAATTTATATAATACCCGAGCATGTGAAATTCCCATGAAAATCTACTGAAGTGTGAAAAGGATGCTGGCTTTAATTACGTAGGTCACAAAATATATTTCAAAGTTTGTGAAGCAGTAAATATGCAAAACCCTGCTTTAGCAAATTAAAATTACCATGAAAATCTACTGACGTGTGAAAAGGATGCTGGCTAAAATTATTATATTTATTTTTCAGATATTTGAGGCCATTTGTTTTCCACTGTAATGTATTTTCCGCTCATTGTCATTTTATACGCAGTAGTTGGCTGTTCACATTTCAAAATAAATATTATGACTGGTTGTGACGGAGCCACCAGATTATATATTCAGCCAATCACATGATAGCAATTACATAACTTAGACACTCAATTAAATCCGCTTTGTAAACATTCAGTTCTATAAGAATGCAATAAGTATATATTACTTATATTTTTCAACAAGAAGCAAAATAAAGCTATAAACTGCGAGTTAGATTTCCGGTAATACATTATAAAATATAATTCTTTAGCGTCAATCGGAAATGCAAAGGCTGAGTTTGGCCTCGCCTTTTATTCACGCCGTACATCAACGGTCGAAGTCTCACGGCGCCCATTCCAACCGTAATGGCCACGTTTGTGGAATCGGATAGCAATTAACTTACTAGTTGGACTTATCAGACACAGCTGTGTACAATGTGGACAACCATGGGTGCGTGAATGTGTATTTCTTTGCCTCCAAAGTGGATATTTGTTTGAGATCAAGGGGATAAATTATTGTTTAACACGAACTGTAGCTACTGCAATTCCAGATAGCACAAACTAGCTGCAGGGAAAAAAAAGGATGACAACTTACCGACTTTATGTTTAAAAAGGTACGTTCGTTGTAAGTAATTAACTGTTTTTGGTTACTTAACCGGGTACTGAATGTTGGAGAAATAGTCAGGCAAGTTTAAACAAACACCATCAAAACAACCCAATACAGCCGCCATCTTGAGTTTCTGCGGTACTGACGTCATCACACAAACAATAGAATGAAGGGCTTGGATGAGGGCAAGTTCAAACAAGTGTAGCGTCGCTTTGCCCTTCGTGACAAAAATTTCCCTCGCAAGAATATTCTATTAAAATCAGCCAATCAGAAACAATTGAAAGCAGTTCAAAACCAATCAGAGGTAATATATTTTTACATTCATATAAAGGCGCTTGGAATCGAAAAGTAAAGCCATTTTCACTTCGTTTTCTCTGCGATGGCAGAGTCTGGAAACGTTGTAAAAACATTTTTGGAAAAAATTAACCTCGAAAAATATAGCGGAAGACTTTTTGGTCAAGGCTACCAAACTGCTCTTGATTTGTGTCTTTTAAACGAGGAGGACTTGAATTTGATAAGTCTCACAGACAAAGAGGACAGGGAAAAAATTTTGCAAGCAGGTAGGAAATCATGCGATCAAGCATCCATCTGTATGACCTCTACACCACGAAATTTATGCACAGTATGTCGTATTGATTTTCACCCTAAAAATAATGTTTTATTTGTTGCCTACAATAATATTGCCCTGTGTATTTCCTAACGTACGATCCTCAGGCTCCTCGATCTATTGTTTGTTAGCAAGTTTATTGAGTTGGACTGTCTGATTGCCCGGCTCCTATCAAAATTCCCGGCTTCTGACAGTGAACATGGTGAAAATATATTTTTTTTATACCCATCAGCTTCTGAACTGGATATCGCAGTATGGCTGAATCACATGAAATTGGATTCTTACATCAAAGAGTTTAAAAGAGAGGGCATCCATACTGTTAAAGACCTAAGGGCCCATGAGATTTCAGATGACCTCCTAGATGCATTAGAAGTCATGATCCCGGGACATCGAAAAAGAATTAAAACTGCAGGTAAATGTTTACATGTAAATAGCATTTTGTCTAACTAACTGGGATCGAAGTTGAAAACGTAACGGCTTATTTTAAATGTTACAAGATGATTCTTCAGCCGAAGCATTTGAAGTTACAACGTTGGCCAATATGTAACCTTTAATAGCATTTTTTCCTCCCTCTGACTGCAACTCCTGGGCTAAGGGAATCAATTTGCCGATCAGGAGAAACCGAAGCTAAAAGAAAGGGAAACCTAAGGTCATGCCACAATCTAAACACCTAAACAAAATACAAGGAATATTGCTCATCATCAAGAAACAATTAGATCGTCACTAACGGGGGTTCCCCTTTACATCAAAGAGATTAAAATACTTAGCCATTGTGCGGCTTTGAAAGGTAATTTTTGAAGCATAAACGTTTTTTCCTCCGAAAGATTGCCAGTGGATTGCGACGAAACATGTCAATTGATGAAAGCAGGCGAGCAAAGTTAAATCTGATTGACTTTAATACCTGTCTGTGTTCTCAAACCGTTTTTATAAGCTATCCTCTTAAAAGTTACGTTTCATTTTAAGTAGGCCACTGCTAATTTCACCTCTTCGGTTGCATCAGGTATAACTAATTCATGGTTGTAAGCAGAGGGCAACTGGAATACACTTTATAATTTCAGATTTGCAGATAAAAAATATGCTTTTTATGTAATTGGGGATCTTGGACCCTTAATGTCTTTCTTCCAAACAACCTGCATCCTCAGGTTGTATCCTATAAGGCTCTGCATTTTTTAAATGAAGACACAAGCAGGAATTACTGCTTTTTCATAATAATTTCATGAAGAAAGTTTTTTCAAAATATTCTCTTCTAAAATATTAAATTTTTAACAGGTTTTGGTTTTCTCGCTATTCGCTGAACACGTGCTCGAGCTAGCTGAGCGCGCTTTGCTAACCCTCCCCGCGCACTGATTCATTTTGATTTTTCTAGTTGACTGTGTAAATCGCTGAAGGACTTGTTTTTCAATTCTGCAACATGATGATAAATTTATTATGAATTAGCCACAATTTATCGCCCTAGTATAAGCATACTCGTATATTTTTGGCGCCAGAGGAAGAGGAGTCGACAAAGGACGATCAGAAGAAGTATTTACAGTTAGTTTTGTATCAGTAAACCAAGGGAACGTATAGGCTTTTAAAAACCATTTTCATTATGTAGTTGTCCTAAACCAACATGGAAGTTTAGTTGCTTAAAAACGTCAGATTCTGTGCCCCGTTTTGAGAATTTACTTTCGGCAACCCAAGCACCAATGACGGTGCCATGATCTGAGTTTGCTCATACAATACATGTAATTTCTTTGGTATAGATTAACTCTTTCTGTAATTACACCATTGTGAAGGGTACAGTATTCAGTTTGAAACGGGGCAGCTTTTAAGTTCTTATCTTTTCGCGTGACGGACTATTTAGTAATTACACAGTATTTAAACATACGTTTTTCGCGAGTATTAAGCTATATCGAGATGCGATATGATCGTGCCTGCTCTCTGTTGGAACTTGAATATAACTTTTAAACGCAAATTATTCAGTTTTGCTTTTGCTTTATCTGTGTTAGTCTAACATGCTTGGTTTAAAAAACGCAAAAAGAGAATCATGATTCCGGAATGAATTTGTTGTTCGAACACAACTCTCATTAGTAGCACTTGGTTTAGTCACAGGTATTTTATAGCTCTCAGGTATTTATCTTCAACAACTGTTGAATCAATTCTGCCTGATTTGTTGCTCAGTTTCGTCCTTCTTTCTAGCAATACAAAATCATTAAAAGCCATCTTACTCTTTGTTTAAATACTAACGAGTCTTTCAAAGAACAACTCCGACTCGGAAGCGTTTAGTTGCACTGTTCTGTACTGACTGCCTAATCGATGCATTTTTATACCCTTTAGGTTGTTTTAACTTTTGTCTATGTTTAACCATCATAAGACCATATGAATTAAAGCAAATTTAGTGTTTAGTATTGCTTTTTCATAAAAATTAGTTTTATATGGTTTTAACAAGTTAGTCAAAAAAGCAATGATCCTGCCTTTCTTCGGCGTATTCATGCATAGTGAATGTTTATTTATAGAGGTGCTTACTTAATTACAGTCTTTTAAAACTACTCTAGATAATATTTTGTATCCAAACTGCAAACATGTGTTAGTCCCAGTATGCTGAATTTTAAAATGATCTACCTCAACATTCTGAAGAATACGATGGATGAAATTATTTATCATGGTTTTTGTTATTATTTCCACCGGCAGTATCGTTTCTAAATTTAAACATTTCCGGCCCTGATGATGTGAGACAAAGTGTTTCCGCGGTGGTAATAGGTTACTGGGGCCAGCCACCAGAAATGGAAGGAAACAACTACGATTTCCTTTGCGTCCCTGGTTTTCTCAAGTCCAGCACTGGAGAGGGTATGTAGGGTGTACTGATTTTAGAATGTTCTTTGTTCCCATTGCTAAGAAAAGGCCCCTGTTACAGAAAACTCAACAGTCAGTTCAAAATATGAGTCATTTTATATATTTCCATTCAAGTCGGCCATATGTTAGCCTAATACAGGCTTTAACCGGGTCACATGTGTAAAACAAGACCCAGTCAATTGGTTAGTCAGTCAGTTGGCCAAATCAGTATAACTCAGCTTGTCAGTAACTCCAGACAAATAAGCAGACAGTCAATTATCTACTGGCCTGCTCTTCAAGTTCTGTACCATCCAGTTGGCCTATTAAAAGCAAATTCAATCATTCATTGATCATTCAGTTTTTAAAGCCAGGCATCAAGCAAGATTTCAGTGAGTGTTACTTGTTCAGAGAGTCTGGCATAAGGCAAATTAGGCTCTCTTGTTACCAAGAAATCCTGACTGACTTGTTACTAACTGTCAGTCAGTTGCATAGTCAACCAGTCAGCCAGCAGCACTCCAGTCAAACAATCTATCAGCCACAGTCACATAGTCAGTGAGTTAGCTAGCAAGTCAGTCAGTCAGTCAGTTGGTCATTTAGCCAGTCAATCAACAGGTCTGAAACAGGGGCATTATGGGCTCCTGCAGTCAGGCTGTCTGTCAGGCAGTCAATCAATTAGTCTTCCATTCCAGCCAGTAGCAAGTCAGTCAGTCAGACAGTCAGACAATCAGTGAGTCAGCCAGAAAGTCAGTCAATCAGTTGGTAATTTAGCCAGTCAGCCAACAGGAGCATGGGATCCTGCAGTCAGAAAGTCAATCAGTTGCATAGTCAACCAGTCTTCCAGCCAGCAGCAAGCCATACAGTCAATCAATCTATCAGCCAGTGAAACAAACAGGCAATCAGTGAGTCAGTCAGTCAGTCAAAAAGTTGGTCATTTAGCCAGTCATTGAACAGGGGCACCATGAACTCCTGTAGTCAGGCTGTCAATCAATCAGTCAATCAGTTGCATAGTCAACCAGTCTTCCTGCCAGCAGCAAGCCAGTCAAACAGTTAGACAGTCAGACAATCAGTGAGTCAGCCAGAAAGTCAATCAGTCAGTTCGGTCATCACCCCTCCTATTCTTTTCCTACCAGACAGGTTAAATTTAGAAGGTCAGACAGGCCAGACCCAGGCCAAAAAGGCCAAAAGCAGGGCAAAAGTCCAAACTCAAATAACCTATCTGGTAGGAGAACAATAGGAGGAGTGAAAACAATAGAAATGTGTTGGTGGTGGTGGTGGTAATGGAGGGAAACAATAGAAATGAGTGAGTAAGCCAGAAAGTCAGTCAATCAGTTGGTAATTTAGCCAGTCAGCCAACAGGAGCATGGGATCCTGCAGTCAGAAAGTCATTCAGTTGCATAGTCAACCAGTCTTCCAGCCAGCATCAAGCCAATCAGTCAATCTATCAGCCAGTCAAACAGTCAGGCCATCAGTTAGTCATTAAGCCAGTCAGTCAACAGGAACATCTTGAGCTCCTGCAGTCAGGCTGTCAATCAGCAGTCAATTAATTGTATAGTCAACCAGTCTTCCAGCCAACAGTAAGCCAGTCAGTCAATCTATCAGTCAGACAATCAGTGAGTAAGCCAGAAAGTCAGTCACTAAGTTGATTTTTTAGCTAGTAAGTCAACAGGGGCATCATGGGCTCCTGCAGTCAGGCTGTCAATCAGTTGCATAGTCAACCAGTCTTCCAGCCAGCACCAAGCCAGTCAAACAGTCAAACAATCAGGCAATTAGTGAGTCAGCAAGAAAGTCAATCAATCATTTGGTCATTTAGCCAGTCAGTCAACAGGAGAATCACGAGCTCCTGCAGTCAGGCTGTTAATCAGGCAGTCAATCAGCTGCATAGTCAACCAGTTTTCCAGCCCCCAGCAAGTCAGCCAGTCAAACAGTCAGTGAGTCAGCCAGGAAGTCAGTCACTAAGTTGGTCATTAAGGCAGTCAGTCAACAGGAGTTTCATGAGCTCCTGCAGTTGTATAGTCAACCAGTCTTACAGCCAGTAGCAAGCCAGTTAAACAGTCAGTGAGTCAACCAGGAAGTCAGTCACTAAGTATGCTGCTCCAAGTCTGCTGGTTGACTTACCCATCCAGCAAATAGAGAGAATTGAATTGGGAGGCCAATGGTTAAAACTATACTCTCTGAAATCGTTTACCTTCATTTGCTGTGTGAGAATGTCTCAACTGCATTATCAGGGATGTACAGGTTTTATTAACTTAATTCAAAAGGGTACTTGTTTGGTAAAAAATGTAGAAAGATATGAGCTATAAGATACTTTGAGTTTGTGATAAAAACAAAACACTCTTAAACCAGATCATAGAGACTAACTCGTTTTAAGGCGATGTTATACTTGACAATTCGCATCGACTTTTTAAAGGCAACACAGCGTTACGACATTGTTTCGAATTGTTGCAACATTTTTCCAACATTATCGTTGCTCTTAAAAACGTCGTTGCAAATCACTTCGTTTAATATCACGTTTAGGTCTACAATAGATGAAACTAGTCGGCCTGCTGTACTTTTCCGGTAATAAGAATATGAAAATTGTTTGTTTTTCAGACGCTCAGTCATCAGGACTCGTTCAGTTTATAGTTGACAGTGGCAGTGAAGTTGGCGTGACTGTGACGTCACAGTTCATTAAAGATCTTCAACTGGAGTATCTCCATAACATAGAAAGTAGAGGCGTCCACGCTACGAGAGACAGGCCAGTTTATCGAGGGGTCCTAAAGCTTGGGTTAGAGGAATTTGAAGTTGAAGTAAGCTAATAACACTTTCCAGAGTATTATTTTGTTTATTAATCCTCTTAGGTATTTTAGCCAAGAGATTTCTCCTAACAGTATTAATACACAATCAAGAGAAAAGGTTATGAGAATTGAGAAAGTGATCAACAAAGGGAAAATGCTTTGATCTTTTTTCAAATTCTCCCAACTAATTCCTTAAGGAAATGTATGGAGATCAGTCAGGAGAATTGGTATTTGGATATTGGGTCTTAAAGGGTTAAAACTGTGAATGAGTTGATCAATATCTTCCATCTTTTTTTGTTTTTTTTCTTTAACTAAATGACTGAAATTGGTTCCAGCTTTCCATAAAAGGCAGAAACTAATATTGATCTTGATTATTTTTAGGGTTTCGCCTATTGTTTCATCAATAGCACCTTTATAATAATTTCTAATCGGTTCCAGGGTGATTTTCTATCAAAAGATGTTTCACATTTACGACAAGCCTTTTGTTATTAAAAGGGAACCTCTGATCTTCCTTAATTTGTCTCGATTGGGGCAGAACTTAACTGTAGCAGGGAAAACAGCGGAACTTGAGTTTCGCGGCGGTACAACCTTTTACTGGTCATCTCGCAATGGAACCACTGAAACGTAGCTCTGCAAAGAGTTCCCTGTATTTTCAGGATTAAGTTAACTCTATTCTGACTTTTGATTCCAGTGTCTTCTTTTGGACAATTAATGTTTCGATGCATGGAGACTTTGCGCCTCAAAAAAACAAAAGACAAAATCAACAAAGTAACTAAAGAAAGTATCTTACTTTTTACCCGCCAAAACGGTAGCTCCTTTCCAAATGTGTGCGCTTCCGAAGTAAATATTTGACTATTAAAGAAAAGAGACAAAAGGCAAAATACTTTTCTCCCAGACTGTCAAGTGTTTGTCTAAATGTTTTTTATCTCTTTTGCAGGTAATGCCGGACAGATTTTGTACGGTAGGTGCTGTCGTGATGAGAAAATTCAAGCATTTCATAAACGGACGTCTTCATCGCTGGCTGAAAGATGACCCACAGGCTTCTGATAACCCACCATCACAAGGTGAAGACTGCTAAAAAAAATTTTGCAAGAGCTGTAGCTGTTTTGCTAGCCTGCGAGCAAGCTCTCCTGTTTGCGCAAGCGACGTGAGCCTCGCGAGAACGCGCGAGCGAAGGGCCGGGGTTTCTCTTCCCCTCCCCTGCTCCCGGCTTCGCCGCTCGCTCGCGCGCTCTCGCGAGACTCGCTTTACTCGCCCAAATAGGAGAGCTTGCTCGCAGGTTACTGTTTTGCTTTATCGTTTGGTTCCGCTGGCGAAACCGGAATGAAAGACTGCATCAGCAAAACTTTCATGTTCTTTGCAATTGACATTGTTTTCGAAAACGAATGAATGTATTGGGAAAAAGAAATTGTTTATGATATTTATTTACGCGATGGCTCCAGTTTTGACTTTAAAATTTCTCAGCTTCCTAGCTTATAGGAAGTATATGATAGGAAGTGTATAATAAGTCAAAATGCCCAAAATATGAATGAATGGATGCGTTGATAAATTAATTAATAATAACATTATAATAGTTTGTATATGAAATTTGGAGCCAAATCGATAGCTTATTTTACATTTTTTTATTTATGTTCAATAAATGGAGTTTATTTCAATATTGTTGGTGTCTTTTTTTGACGCTGTGGCTATATGGCCGGTAACCGGAACCGGTTTGCATATAATTTTGCGCGATTCGGTACAATGACACCTGGGACTGATTTCATCTAAAATTTCAGTGCAATAATTACGGGAGAAGGGAGACCGTTTGTGTTGACGCCTGCCAGATAAATGAGGATCAAGAGGATCCTTGCGAACATTTTACCATTACCAGCCGCACTTCAGGAACATGAGCCCGCACTCATCCTTCGGGAATGATCTGAGGATATATACGTCATGAATGAATACCATATAGTCGTTCACCCCAGGATCACGTGGGGTGGACGAATATATGGCATTCAGCCATGAGGTATATATCCAAAGACCGGCCTGGGAAGACGACTGATATCGAACCAAAGTTGCCGCATTTAAGCTCATTTGGGGTCAGCACCAAGAAGTTTGGCGAAGTCCTGGGGAATTTTTACTAAATGCAAGCCACCGAACAAAGGTTATTGACATTCCCCTCCGGATCTGCCTGCAGCCTGAATGAACTCAGTTTCAATGTGTTTGCTAGCTTCCATTCTGGATCGTCACGCAATCCATCCCGTGATGAAGGAACGCGTGAGGAGTAGACTACGAGCAGCCTCTCTTTTTTCCGTAGTCCGTCGAGCAAGACGCGAGACACGCAAATAGCCACGCGCGTGACTGATGGCGCGATTCGCGCGTCTCGCGGCTTCGCCGCTCCCGCGCACGTGCACTGCTCACACTAAATCTGAAGGAAAAGAGAGACTGCTCGCAGTCTACTAGCCTGCGTAGCAAGCGTTTCCAGTCGAGTTATAGCGCAAAAGTTAAAGCGGGAGCAAAAAAAAAATGGAAGGGGGAGGAGAGAAGAGGGAAGGCTTGCCCGGAAGCCCCACGATTCTGGAAAACGCCCCTTTATATTTCACGGTTCGGTTGATTTGTAAATTGACAGCTCGTCAAAATAGAAGTATGACTAACAGGTTACCCCTGGATTACCAGATTTGTAAAATTACTTTGTTCTCTAATAGAACACGTTCCAGGCGATTGGAAAAACTGTATTCCTTTTTTTTTTGCTCTCGTCCCAACTTTCTCGACAAACTCGCGCGGAAACGCTTGCTATGTAGGCTAGCAGTCTACGTGAGGAGTTTCTTCTTGGGAGTTGGACTGCTGGAAGTTGGGTGTTCTTCTGGATCCTTCGGGATTGATGGCCGAGCGACCATGCTACATCTGCTGTCAAACCGTATTCTTCCACGCTGCAGTTCTTAGTTGTGTGCGTGAAAAAACTTCTTCTTATTGTTAACTTGCGCTACTGTAGCTACTGGTGTCTTTTAAGGTCATTTTTAAAAAGGTCTCTATCTGTTTTCACCCCGTTGGTTTTTGGTGTTGCGCACAGAGTGATCGATATTTTTTTAATAATACAAAAATGTAAACCACTTTTCGTCGGATTATCATCTCTACACGCTTAAGATTCCATATGTTTCGGCGATCATGGTCGACGTACATCGACGTGGTGCCATATTTTCCTCAGAAGACAAAGAACCTGACCCTTTGCGTGTGAGTTAAAAGTGCGATTCAACAGTCCAATTTTTGCAATGTTCAAAACCTCATCTTGCCAAGAATCGAAAAGAACCAGAAAAGAAGAAAAAAGGCAGAATTCGTTGCGAGCCTCTCTATCACCTGACTGATTTCCCGCGCTTTTTGACACTTTAGCGAGGAAACAAGGGGCGCTTTCCATTTAGGAAAAAAAACCGGAAATTTTGATGGGAGCAAAAGTGGAATTTCCGATTGGTAAAAAGTTGTTCCATTTGGTCGTAAACCCCGGTACGTCGCGGTGCCCGACGGTGGACCTGGAACTGGTACAAACTACGAGAAACGAAAATGAACACGACATTCCGTTCGGAAATTCCAACCGGAAAAACGAGCCCACCTTTTTAGACTTTCCACTTTTTCTGGGAATTTTCCAGTGGAATGAACCGACGAAACGTGTTCCATTTACCTCCGAAACGGAAATTCCGGAAATTTTGACTAAATGGAAAGCGCCCAAGATGTCTGCTCCTTCGACACCGCGAGGAAGAAAGCGTTCTAGAACAAGTCCAACACGTATGTATTTCACAATGATATAGCTTGTTGAAAGCTTAATGATTCTATTATAAGACTTTCAGTTGATATTTTCGCCAATGCAAGTTTCAATGCAAAAATATATCGATCTAATTTGCACAATTAGTTCGGTTCGATGATCGTAATCATAACTTCTGCAATAGCCTGAATTTCATCCGCAAAAGTTTTCCAACAATTTTCACTAACGCGGGAGGTTGAAGAAACGATTGTAAATAAGCTTAATATATTTTCGGTCGTAAATGTTCGATTTATTGTTCATTACCTGTACACTTTTGCAAAAATATGGAAATTAAAATGGAATTGAAATTGTTCACTTGATCAAAGACATTGTCGGCTGGAAGATGCCCTTAAAGATTCAAACCGTGAACCAACTTTTATTTAAAATGTCCTGAGCTATAAATCCTTTATAAGTCAGATCTAAAACTTTTAATAAACTTATATCTTTTTAGCTTCTGATGCATCAAATGCTAGCACTGCTATGTAGCTTGATTCGAAACGCTTCTTTTAGTCTGGTAATAAGCCCCCCCCCCCCCCTCCCATTTATAAGCCCTCCTAAAGCCCTTTGGAAGTTAAATAAGCCCAGGGCTTGAAAGCAGAAGTTAAGCTACAGACCTTCAAATCCCCCCTCCCCCTCCCCCGAGTCCCCGGTGCCTCCTTCTTCCGGGTTTGAATAAATAACCAGTACCGGTACACCATCAATCACTAAGACCAAAAAAAAAAGCCTTAATTAATATTGTATCTTTTTACTTCTCTTAGACGGGAAAACAATGCAATACATCCAATCTGACGCCTTGTTCAGTGATTATAACGGTCATCAGTATCTCACTGAAGCGACTCTGTCATTGGTCTACTATTCACCGGTTTAACCAATCAGTGAGCAGCTCCAGCCAGGTACTGGATATCTGGAGTTACAGGCCTTCCTCAGGGCTTAGAGGAGAGGACGTTTTAAGCCCTGATACTCATGCTACGGAAATAAAATTAACCATAAACGACTCTTCTTTTGTTCCCACTTTTATTACTAATTTGTGAAAGACTGGTGCAATTTGCCAAAGAAGTAGTAGTAACATTTATTTACACAGGATTTAAAAATTTCTAAAGGAGCTATGCTACGCCACAGTAAAAACCCATGACTAAGAACCTGCCTTTTGCCAAGTTAGCCTAAACAGTTATTTAGGTTCTTAAATAGGTTCTTATTTTCTAAAGAGAAAGATACATGGTAGCTTAGAGTATTTAGTGGTATTCAGCTCATTCCTTAGGTAAAACCAGTATAGCATCACAATATATTGCAGTTGGAGTAATAAGGCACCATTAAACATTTTAGAAAACAAGAACCTGTTCCAAATTTTAGGCTAAACAGGTTCTTGTATAGAGGGGGCCTAAGTGGTAAATAATTTAAAAGGCTAAAATTATTTTAGCCTGACAGGCTCTCAGTCGTGGGTTTTTACTGTATTTGCTATCTTTTCAAAAAATATCTAAAACATGTCTTTGTATTAATTTGAAATAAATTCCACAAATAATGGTCCAGTTTTGGACCATTTTACGTTTCCGGGAAGCTGTTCACCTACCCCTCCCCTAAGACAACATTAACACTCTCTCCTCACTTAGGGCAAAATGCTGGCTTAGGGGAGGGGTAGGTGGGCAGTTTCCCAGAAACGTAAAATGATCCCCAGTTTTGTTATTTAAGACTACATTTAGGACTTGAAACCTGTTTCCCCTCACTATGGATGGCAAGGAAGGACAGGTCAGGACATGGATTAAGACAATTGGGCCAGTTTTTTTTTCAACTTTTAATGCTATGCTGGCAAAAGTCAACAAAAAAGTATTACGGCTAGTGCTCTATGAAGAAAGTTGTTTGATATCTTCTTCATAACACTACAGGAGCATTTTCTACATACATTAAGGCACTAGGTAATGACTCAAGCAAGAATTGACCAAAAACAGCAATAGCCTCATGACATTAACCCTTTAAGGTGAGCTGATGCAGTGCTGCCAGTTTCTCCAGAAGCTTGGACAACTGTTGAAAATCATCATCTAATTGACACAGCAGCACTTCTCAAAAAAAAAAAATTCTTTTAAAAAGGATTTTTTAATTTGCCATATATGTCTCTCATCACTTTGTTAGATGACAAGAAACATATGATCAAAAATTTTTTAAAAAGGTGGGTTAATAAGAGTGACATAATCATGGCTAAGTTATAATGAAGGGTGTAAACTCAACACAGTTATTTTTTTCTTTTGCTTTCTGAACTAAAATTCCGTCCTTAAAAATTCATCTCCTGGCATGTTGCTTACCTTTGACAAATTTAACAACTTGAAATATCTTAGTTAGTGAGGGTTACAAAGAATATGACTATAACACTGGTTGATGGCGTTAACTGTTGAAGTTTTGAAGGCTACTGATTAGCAGAAATACTTCCAACAGCAAGCCCAAGGTGCACTCTATGAATTATGCAAGGCCTGAAAGAGAAGAAAAATGTTGTTCACATATATACACAAGAGGGGACAGAATATTATCCTCTCAATAATCATTGTAAGCAAGAGGCAGGAACAGTACTCAGCATTTTTAATTTTTGACACAGAGATTTCTGAAATCATTTGGGTGGACAATATTTTGCTGGTTTTCACTCTCATGCTATCAAAAATAAAACTTATATTAGTACCATTCAATAGATTAAGTCCAGAATCTGAGAAGATAAATGTGTTAACAGCTTTGCCAAGGGACACCAATATGGTGGCTAGAAAGCGACATAAACACAATTGATGCCAGAAATCCCTGTGATAAAGCTCCTGTCTCTTTCGTGACACAGCTCCTTTAAGTTTACAATATCCATGCAAGTGAAATTCCCATGAAACTCTACTGAAGTGTGAAAAGGATGCAGGCATGAAAACTTTAAAGTTTATGTGACAAATATGCCAAACCTTACTTTATATGTCTTATGTAAATAGCACCAATTAAGTTTATAATTTATATAATACCCGTGCATGTGAAATTCCCATGAAAATCTACTGAAGTGTGAAAAGGATGCTGGCTTTAATTACGAAGGTCACAAAATATATTTCAAAGTTTATGAAGAAGTAAATATGCAAAACCCTGCTTTAGCAAATTAAAATTACCATGAAAATCTACTGACGTGTGAAAAGGATGCTGGCTAAAATTATTATTTTATTTTTCAGATATTTGCGGCCATTTATTTTCCACTGTAATGTATTTTCCGCTCATTGTCATTTTATACGCAGTAGTTGGCTGTTCACATTTCAAAATAAATATTATGACTGGTTGTGAAGGACCCACCAGATTATATATTCAGCCAATCACATGATAGCAATTACATAACTTAAACATTCAATGAAATCCGCTTTGTAAACATTTAGTTCTATAAGAATGCAATTACTTATATTTTTCAACAAGAGCCAAAATAAAGCTATAACCTGCGACTTAGATTTCCGGCAATACATTATAAAATACAATTCTTTAGCGTCAATCGGAAATGCAAAGGCTACACCAACGGTCGAAGTCTCGCGGCGCCCATTGCAACCGCAATGGCAGTAATGGCCATGTTTGTGGAATCGGATAGCAATTAACTTGCTAGTTGGACTTATCAGACACAGCTGTGTACAATGTGTACAACCATGGGTGCGTGAATGTGTATTTCTTTGCCTCCAAAGCGGATATTTGTTTGAGATCAAGGGGATAAATTATTGTTTAACACGAACTCAGTAGCTACTGCAATTCCAGATAGCACAAACTAGCTGCAGGGGAAAAAAAGGATGACAACTTACCGACTTTATGCTTAAAAAGGTACGTTCGTTGTATGTAATTAACTGTTTTTGGTTACTTAACCGGGTACTGAATGTTGGAGAAATAGTCCTGAAGGCAAGTTTGAACAAACACCACCAAAACAACCCAATACAGCCGCCATCTTGAGTTTCTGCGGCAGTGACGTCTTTACATAAACAATGGCATGAAGGGCTTGGATGAGGGCAAGTTCAAACAAGTGTAGCGTCGCTTTGCCCTTCGTGACAAAAATTTCCCTCGCAAGAATATTCTATTAAAATCAGCCAATCAGAAACAATTGGAAGCAGTTCAAAACCAATCAGAGGTAATATATTTTTACATTTATATAAGGGCGCTTGGAATCGAAAAGTAAAGCCATTTTCACTTCGTTTTCTCTGCGATGGCAGAGTCTGGAAACGTTGTAAAAACATTTTTGGAAAAAATTAACCTCGAAAAATATAGCGGAAGACTTGTTGGTCAAGGCTACCAAACTGCTCTTGATTTGTGTCTTTTAAACGAGGAGGACTTGAATTTGATAAGTCTCACAGACAAAGAGGACAGGGAAAAAATTTTGCAAGCAGGTAGGAAATCAAACATCTATCTGTATGACCTCTACACCACGAAATTTATGCACAGTATGTCGTATTGATTTTCACCCTAAAAATAATGTTTTATTTGTTGCCTACAATAATATTGCCCTGTGTATTTCCTAACGTACGATCCTCAGGCTCCTCGATCTATTGTTTGTTAGTAAGTTTATTGAGTTGGACTGTCTGATTGCCCGGCTCCTAACAAAATTCCCGGCTTGTGACGGTGAACATGGTAAAAATATATTTTTTTTATACCCATCAGCTTCTGAACTGGATATAGAAGTATGGCTGAATCACATGGAGTTGGATTCTTACATCAACGAATTTAAAAGAGAGGGCATCCATACTGTTAAAGACCTAAGGGCCCATGAGATTTCAGATGACCTCCTAGATGCATTAGAAGTCATGATCCCGGGACATCGAAAAAGAATTAAAAATGCAGGTAAATGTTTACATGTAAATAGCATTTTGTCTAACTAGCTGGGACCGAAGTTGAAAACGTAACGGCTTATTTTAAATGTTACAAGATTCTTCAGCCGAAGCATTTGAAGTTACAGCGTTGGCCAATATGTAAGCTTTAATAGCATTTTTTCCTCCCTCTGACTGCAACTCCTAGGCTAAGGGAATCAATTTGCCGATCAGGAGAAAACGAAGCTAAAAGAAAGGGAAACCTAAGGTCATGCCACAATCTAAACACCTAAACAAAATACAAGGAATATTGCTCATCATCAAGAAACACATTAGATCGTTACTAACGGGGGTTCCCCTTTACATCAAAGAGATTAAAATACTTAGCCATTGTGCGGCTTTGAAAGGCAATTTTTGAAGCATAAACGTTTTTTTTTTCTCCGAAAGATTGCCAGTGGATTGCGAAGAAACATGTTAATTGATGAAAGCACGCGAGCAAAGTTAAATCTGATTGACTTTAATACCTGTCTGTGTTCTCGAACCCTTTTATAAGCTATCCTCTTAAAAGTTACGTTTCATTTTAAGTAGGCCACTGCTAATTTCACCTCTTCGGTTGCATCAGGTATAACTAATTCATGGTTGTAAGCAGAGGGCAACTGGAATACACTTTATAATTTCAGATTTGCAGATAAAAAATATGCTTTTTATGTAATTGGGGATCTTGGACCCTTAATGTCTTTCTTCCAAACAACCTGCATCCTCAGGTTGTATCCTATAAGGCTCTGCATTTTTTAAATGAAGACACAAGCAGGAATTACTGCTTTTTCATAATAATTTCATGAAGAAAGTTTTTTCAAAATATTCTCTTCTAAAATATTAAATTTTTAACAGGTTTTGGTTTTCTCGCTATTCGCTGACCACGTGCTCGAGCTAGCTGAGCGCGCTTTGCTAACCCTCCCCGCGCACTGATTCATTTTGTTTTTTCTAGTTGACTGTGTAAATCGCTGAAGGGCTTGTTTTTCAATTCTGCAACACGGTGATAAATTTATTATGAATTAGCCACAATTTATTGCCCTAGTATATGCATACTCGTTTATTTTTTGCGCCAGAGGAAGAGGAGTCGACAAAGGACGATTAGAAGAAGTATTTACAGTTAGTTTTGTATCAGTAAACCCAGGGAACGTATAGGTTTTTAAAAAACATTTTCATTATGTAGTTGTCCTAAACCAACATGGAAGTTTAGTTGCTTAAAAACGTCAGATTCGGTGCCCCGTTTTGAGAATTTACTTTCGGGAACCCAAGCACCAATGACGGTGCCATGATCTGAGTTTGCTCAAACAATACATGTAATTTCTTTGGTATAGATTAACTCTCTCTGTAATTAGACCATTGTGAAGGGTACAGTATTCAGTTTGAGACGGGGCAGCTTTTAAGTTCTTACCTTTTCGCGTGACGGACTATTTAGTAATTACACAGTATTTAAACATACGTTTTTTGCGAGTGTTAAGCTATATCGAGATGCGATATGATCGTGCTGTCTGTTGGAACTTAAATATAAATTTTAAACGGAAATCATTCAGTTTTGCTTTTGCTTTATCTGTGTTAGTCTAGCATGCTTGGTTTAAAAAACGCAAAGAGAAACATGATTCCGGAATGAATTTGTTGTTCGAGCACAACTCTCGTTAATAGCGCTTGGTTTAAAACCTTTTAGTCTCTGGTATTTTATAGCTCTCAGGTATTTATCTTCAACAACTGTTGAATCAATTCTGCCTGATTTGTTGCTCACTTTCGTCCTTCTTTCTATCAATGCAAAATCATTAAAAGCCACCTTACTCTTTGTTTAAATACTAACAAGTCTTTCAACGAACAACTCCGACTCGGAAGCGTTTAGTTGCACCGTTCTGTACTGACTGCCTAATCGATGCATTTTTATACCCTTTAGGTTGTTTTAATTTTTGCTTATGTTTAACCATCATAAGACCATATAAATTAAAGCAAATTTAGTGTTTAGTATTGCTTTTTAATAAAAATTAGTTTTATATGGTTTTAACAAGTTAGTCAAAAAAGCAATGATCCTGCCTTTCTTCAGCGTAATCAAGCAAAGTGAATGTTTATTTATAGAGGTGCTTACTTAATTACAGTCTTTTAAAACTACCCTAGATAATATTTTGTATCCAAACTGCAAACATGTGTTGGTCCCAGTATGCTGAATTTTAAAATGGTCTACCTCAAAATTCTGAAGAATACGAAAGATGAAATTATTTATAATGGTTTTTGTTATTATTTCCACCGGCAGTATCGTTTCTAAATTCAAACATCTCCGGCCCTGATGATGTGAGTGTTTCCGCGGTGGTAATAGGTTACTGGGGCCAGCCAACAGAAATGGAAGGAAATAACTTCGATTTCCTTTGCGTCCCTGGTTTTCTCAAGTCCAGCACTGGAGAGGGTATGTAGGGTGTACTGATTTTATAATGTTCTTTGTTCCCATTGCTAAGAAAAGGCCCCTGTTACAGAAAACTCAACAGTCAGTTGAAAATATGAGTCATTTCATATATTTCCATTCAAGTCGGCCATATGTTAGCCTAATACAGGCTTTAACCAGATCACACGTGTAAAACAAGACCCAGTCAATTGGTTAGTCAGTCAGTTGGCCAAATCAGTATAACTCAGCTTGTCAGTAACTCCAGACAAATAAGCAGACAATCAATTATCTACTGGCCTGCTGTTCAAGTTCTGTACCATCCAGTTGGCTTAAAGCAGAGTCAATCATTCATTGATCATTCAGTTTTTAAAGCCAGGCATCAAGCAAGATTTCAGTGAGTGTCACTTGTTCAGAGAGTCTGGCATAAGGCAGATTGGGCTCTCTTGTTACCAGGAAATCCGGACTGACTTGTTACTAACTGTCAGTCAGTTGCATAGTCAACCAGTCAGCCAGCAGCGCTCCAGTCAAACAGTCTATCAGCCACAGTCACATAGTCAGTGAGTTAGCTAGCAAGTCAGTCAGTCAGTCAGTTGGTCATTTAGCCAGTCAATCAACAGGTCTGAAACAGGGGCATTATGGGCTCCTGCAGTCAGGCTGTCTGTCAGGGAGTCAATCAATTAGTCTTCCATTCCAGCCAGTAGCAAGTCAGTCAGTCAGACAGTCAGACAATCAGTGAGTCAGCCAGAAAGTCAGCCAATCAGTTGGTAATTTAGCCAGTCAGCCAACAGGAGCATGGGCTTCTGCAGTCAGAAAGTCAATCAGTTGCATAGTCAACCAGTCTACCAGCCAGCAGGAAGCCATGCAGTCAGTCAGTCTATCAGCCAGTCAAACAGACAGGCAATCATTGAGTCAGCCAGAAAGTCAGTCACAAAGTTGGTCATTTAGCCAGTCAGTGAATAGGGGCATCATGAGCTCCTGCAGACAGGCTGTCAATCAATCAGTCAATCAGTTGCATAGTCAACCAGTCTTCCTGCCATCAGCAAGCCAGTCAAATAGTTAGACAGTCAGACAATCAGTGAGTCAGCCAGAAAGTCAATCAGTCAGTTCGGTCATCACCCCTCCTATTGTTTTCCTACCAGACAGGTTATATTTTGAAAGGTCAGAAAGGCTAGACCCAGGCCAAAAAGGCCAAAGACAGGGCAAAAAGTCCAAACTCAAATAACCTGTCTAGTAGGAAAACAATAGGAGGAGTGAAAACAATAGAAATGTGTTGGTGGTGGTAGTGGTAATGGAGGGAAACAATAAAAATGAGTGAATAAGCCAGAAAGTCAGTCAATCAGTTGGTAATTTAGCCAGTCAGCCAACAGGAACATGGGATCCTGCAGTCAGAAAGTCAATCAGTTGCATAGTCAACCAGTCTTCCAGCCAGCATCAAGCCAATCAGTCAATCTATCAGCCAGTCAAACAGTCAGGCAATCACTTAGTCAGCCAGGCGGTCAGCTAATCAGTTGGTCATTAAGCCAGTCAGTCAATAGGAGCATCTTGAGCTCCTGCAGTCAGGCTGTCAATGAGCAGTCAATTAGTTGTATAGTCAACCCAGTCTTCCAGCCAACAGTAAGCCAGTCAGTCAATCTATCAGTCAGACAATCAGTGAGTCAGCCAGAAAGTCAGTCACTAAGTTGATCCTTTAGCCAGTAATTCAACAGGGGCGTCATGGGCTCCTGCAGTCAGGCTGTCAATCAGTTGCATAGTCAACCATTCTTCCAGCCAGCACCAAGCCAGTCAAACAGTCAGGGAATTAGTGAGTCAGCAAGAAAGTCAATCAATCAGTTGGTCATTTAGCCAGTCAGTCAACAGGAGAATCATGAGCTCCTGCAGTCAGGCTGTTAATCAGACAGTCAATCAGTTGCATAGTCAACCAGTTTTCCAGCCACCAGCAAGTCAGCCAGTCAAACAGTCAGTGAGTCAACCAGGAAGTCAGTCACTAAGTATGCTGCTCCAAGTATGCTGGTTCACTTACCCATTCAGCAAATAGAGAGAATGGAATTGGGAGGCCAATTGTTAAATTAAAACTATAATCTCTGAAATAGTTTACCTTCATTTGCTGTGTGAGAATGTCTCAACTGCATTATCAGGGATGTACAGGTTTTATTAACTTAATTCAAAAGGGTACTTTTTTGTTAAAAAATATAGAAAGATATGAGCCGCGATAAGATACTTTGAGTTTGTGATAAAAACAAAACACTCTTAAAACAGATCCTAGAGACTAATTCGTTTTAAGGCGATGTTATACTTGACAATTCACAGCGACTTTTTAAAGGCAACACAGCGTTACGACATTGTTGCGTCATTGTTTCGAATTGTTGCAACATTTTTTCAACATTGTTGCTCTTAAAAACGTCTTTGCAAATCACTTCGTTTAATATCACCTTTAGGTTTACAATGGATGAAACTAGTCGGCCTGCTGTAGTTTGCCGATAATTGGAACATGAAAATTGTTTGTTTTTCAGACGCTCAGTCATCAGGACTCATTCAGTTTATAGTTGACAGTGGCAGTGAAGTTGGCGTGACTGTGACGTCACAGTTCATTAAAGATCTTCAACTGGAGTATCTCCATAACATAGAAAGTAGAGGCGTCCACGCTACGAGAGACAGGCCAGTTTATCGAGGGGTCCTAAAGCTTGGGTTAGAGGAATTTGAAGTTGAAGTAAGCTAATAACACCTTCCAGAGCATTATTTTGTTTATTAACCCTCTTAGGTATTTTAGTCAAGAGATTTCTCCTAACAGTATTAATACACAATCAAGAGAAAAGGTTATGAGAATTGAGAAAGTGATCAACAAAGGGAAAAATGCTTTGATCTTTTATCAAATTCTCCCAACTAATTCCTTAAGGAAATGTATGGAGATCAGTCAGGAGAATTGGTATTTGGATATTGGGTCTTAAAGGGTTAAAACTGTGAATGAGTTGATCAATATTTTCCATCTTTTTGTTTTTTTTCTTTAACTAAATGACTGAAATTGGTTCCAGCTTTCCATAAAAGGCAGAAACTAATATTGATCTTGATTATTTTTAGGGTTTCGCCTATTGATTCATCAATAGCACCTTTATAATAATTTCTAATCGGTTCCACGGTGATTTTCTATCAAAAGATGTTTCACATTTACGACAAGTTAAAGCCTTTTGTTATTAAAAGGGAACCTCTGATCTTCCTTAATTTGTCTCGATTGGGGCAGAACTTAACTGTAGCAGGGAAAACAGCGGAACTTGAGTTTCGCGGCGGTACAACCTTTTACTGGTCATGTCGCAATGGAACCACTGAAACGTAGCTCTGCAAAAAGTTCCCTGTATTTTCAGGCTTAAGTTAACTCTATTTTGACTTTTGATTCCAATGTCTTCTTTTGGACAAAATTTTTCGATGCATTGGGACTTTGCGCCTCAAAAAAAAAAAGACAAAACCAACGAAGCAACTAAAGAAAGTATCTTACTTTTTCCCGCCAAAATGGCAGCTCCTTTCCAAATGTGTGCGCTTCCGAAGTAAATATTTGACTATTAAAGAAAAGAGACAAAAGGCAAAATACTTTTCTCCCGGACTGTCAAGTATTTGTCTTAATGTTTTTCATCTCTTTTGCAGGTAATGCCGGACAGATTTTGTACGGTAGGTGCTGTCGTTATGAGAAAATTCAAGCATTTTATAAATGGACATCTTCATCGCTGGCTGAAAGATGACCCACACGCTCCTGATAACCCACCATCACAAGTTGAAGACTGCTAGAAAAATTTTGCAAGAGCTGTATATTTGTGCAAGCGAAGTGAGCCTCGCGAGAACGCGCGAGCGAGGGGTCGGGGTTCCTCTTCCCCTCGCGGCTTCGCTGCTCGCTCGCGCGTTCTTGCGAGACTTTTCACTCGCCCAAATAGGAGAGCTTGCTCGCAGGCTACTGTTTTGCTTTATCGTTTGGTTTGTGCTAGCGAAACCGGAATGAAAGACTGCATCAGCAAAACTTTCATGTTCTTTGCAATTGACATTGTTTTAAAAAACGAATAAATGTATTGGGAAAAAGAAATTGTTTATGATATTTATTTTTGATAGGAATACGCGATGGCTAAAGTTTTGACTTTAAAATTTCTCAGCTTCCAAGGAAGAATATAGGAAGTGTATAATACGTCAAAATGCCCAAAATATGAATGAATGGATGCGTTGATAAATTAATTAATAATAACATTTTAATAGTTTGTAAATGAAATTTGGAGGCAAATCGATAACTTATTTTACATTTTTTTATTTATGTTCAATAAATGGAGTTTATTTTAATATTGTTGGTGTCTTTTTTTTTGACGCTGTGGCTATATCGCCGGTAACCGGTCAATGTGTTAAAAACACTAAATGACCGGCAGTCCCATATTCTCGGTAAATTTCACAAAATCGAAAGATTCTAGCTTATCTAAACTATCATATGTCGATTAAGACAAGTCAAGCGATCCTGAAATGCCTTATAGATCTCAAGTCTCAGGGGCGGATCTAGGGGGAAGGTGCAGGGGGTGTGCACCCCCCTGAGATGACCTGCGGTTTTCTAATACAACTGGTATTCTGAAAAAAAAAAAGTATGTGGTTTATTGGTGTTGAAGTAGAGCAAGAGACGAGTGCACCCCCTCCTAAAAAAAATCCTGGATCCGCCCCTGAGTCTAGTGTTTGGTTTACGCTAAGCTCAGAAGACGAAACCGTGTTTTGTGACACTCAGAACTTTTTTCAGCTCGACTGCCGGTCAAGGTTTTCAAAAAGGGTTAGGTCGACTTGTAGCAAGTTTAGATCTCAGGGTATTCAGGTCATGGCCGAATACCATATAGTCATTCATCCCAGGATCACGCGGGGTGGACGAATATATGGCATTCAACCATGATGTATATATCCAAAGACCGGCCTGGGAAGACGACTGATATCGAACCAAAGTTGCCGCATTTAAGCTCATTTGGGGTCAGCACCAAGAAGTTTGGCGAAGTCATGGGGAATTATTTACTAAATGCAAGCCACCGAACAAAGGTTATTGTCATTCCCCTTTGGATCTGCCTGCAGCCTGAATGAACTCAGTTTCAATGTGTTTGCTAGCTTCCATTCTGGATCGTCACGCAATCCATCTCGTGATGAAGGAACGCGTGAGGAGCGTCTGCTTGAGAGCTGGACTGCTCAAGTTGGGAGTTCTTCTGGATCCTTCGGGAATGATGGCCAAGCAAACATGCTACAGGTGCTGTCAAACCTTATTCTTCCACGCTGCAGTTCTTAGTTGTGTGCGTGAAAAAAAAAAAAACTTTTTCTCCTTCGACTGTTAAGAGACTGCTCGCAGTTGATCTTTCTTCTGGGAAAGTGGCAACCTTATTGTTAACTTGCGCTACTGTAGCTTCAAAAAGGTCTCTATTTGTTTTCACTCCGCTGGTATCTGGCGTACAATGTGATCGATTATTTTTTTAAAATTTATCATGTCTACACGCGTAAGATTCCATATGTTTCGGCGATCACGGTCCACATCGACGTGGTGTCACATTTTCCTTAGAAGACAAACAACCTGACCCTTTGAGTTAAAAGTGCGATTCAACAGTCCAATTTTTGCAATGTTCAAAACCTCATCTTACCAAGAATCGAAAAAGAATCAGAAAAGAAGAAAAAGATTGGTCGAGTGTGGGCTCATCCAGAATTCCTTGCGAGCCTCTATATCACCTGACTCATTTCCCGCGCTTTTTGACACGTGAGTCTGCTTTCAGCGAGGAAACAAGATGTCTGCTCCTTCGACACCGCGAGGAAGAAAGCGTTCTAGAGCAAGTCCACCACGTATGTATTTCACAATGATATAGCTTGTTGAAAGCTTAATGATTCTATTATAAGATTTTCAGTTGATATTTTCGCCAATGCAAGTTTCAATGCAAAAATATACCGATCTAATTTGCACACTTAGATCGATGATCGTAATCATAAATTCTGCGAAAGTTTCCTGACAATTTTCACACGCGGGCATCGTTCAAATAGTTCTATACTAATCATCTGAGAGTGAGTTGGCTTGTAAACGGTTAAATCTAAGGTTATAACGCGGGAGGTGAAAGAAACGATCTTAAATAAGCTTAATACATTTTCGGTCGTAAATATTCTATTTATTGTTCATTATATTACTTGTACACTTTTGCAAAAATATTGAGATAACTAAAATGGAATTGAAATTGTTCACTTGATCAAAGACATTTCCGGCTGGAAGATGCCCTTAAAGATTCAAACCATGAGCCAACTTGTTTTTAAAATGTCCTGAGCTATAAATCCTTTATAAGCCAGATCTAAAACTTTTAACAAACTTATATCTTTTTAGCTTCTGATGCATCAAATGCTAGTACTCGTAGTACCCGTAGCAGCCGCAGGGGCTCACGTGCTACATCTCCAACAGCCCCTCCTGTGGAATCCCCTCCTTCTCAGCGCCGTCGTGTAGAAGAGCCATCCTCTCCGCTACCCTTAGCTCCTACATCTCCATCAGAAGGACAACATGACCAGGATCGCTCACAGTTCTCATCACCTCAAACCAGAGGAGGGCTGGAAACTAGTGAAATTGACTTGAGCTCACCATTGAATTATGCTACGCCAAGCTCTAGGGCTGCTGGTACACCTCGTGGCAGCATGTATCCTTTTTCTTTTGCCTCTGGAAAGTAAAATGTTAAATATGTAGCATTTGTTGTGATAGCTAAATTCTGGTTGGTGTAAGTGAAATTTACAGTTTCCTGGGAAAGAGCTGTCAAGATTTTCAATTTGCAATCAGAAGGTTGGAATTAAACTGCTAGGAAGTTTTTTTGGCTCTATTTTCCCTTTGTTTTCCATGACAGTAACCAGGGGAAATTCCCAGCCCTCTCGCCTTAGTGGTAGCCCTGTTGAAAAGCCTGAGGTGTTTTTGAGAATAAGTTCTTAGGTTAGTTTATAGATCTAGTCTCCAGAAAAGATATTGTTATCTGTAGTTGAGGGCTTAAAAACTGTTGAAGCTGTCAAAACATCTGCTATGATGTGTCTTAGGAAAATTACTACCTCCCTTAACAAAGCATAGTGCTGGCACTCCCATTAGGCATCGCAGTGACATCCGCAGTGATCGGCGCATGCGTCAAGTAAATCTTGGAGACAATCAACCGGTTAGTGTTGAACCTGTTGTTCATCAGTTTATGAAATAGATAAAGAGTTCTGAGCTGCCTCAAAGCAGAACTGAAGTCTATCTCTACGATCTTTGTTACATTGAACAGGGGAGTTGCTACTGTTATTGAAGAGTGTAATCCATGTAATCGCCGCATCACTGTATGGTTTTTTCAACTATCTCAGTGATTGCTACAATCATTGCAGTCATAGGGAAAGGTTTCAATAAAAATATCAAAGCATACAATCTCCTTTTAGTGTCCAGACACAGCGCATAATTCCAAAATGCAAGATGCATTTTTTTCTTCTCCTTTCAGCCTTCTGATACCACAGACCAACCTACTGGACCAACAAGTGATGCAGCTGCTGCAGCTCCTGCACTGGTCATCTGGGGAACGGATGTGGTTGTGAGTGAGACAAAAGAGAAGTTTAGAAAGTTTATCTGTGAGTTTGTCGACGAAGAAGCAGAGGACATGGGTGAAGGCTTTGATCCACTTCTGCCAGTTTACGTGCAGCGCCTTGATGAGGCAAGTAGCAAAGTGCATAATGAGCTGAACTGGCCAGTCATGTCAATCACTAAAAGACAAGGCTGTTCTCTAAGAAAAATTGCTGGCAGCCCAGTGCCCAGGGTGCCCAGTATATGATTTTTATGAAAAAAGCCATGATTCTCTAGTCACCCAGAAGCAAAAGTTAGGTGCCATGGGCCACTGGCCACTGCCAGAGCACAGCCTTGATAGAGCTGTGACTCTTAACAATTTCGTGTCTAATTTTTGTCATGCATATTTTTCACACTTTCGTCAACCTTTTCTTGACACTTGAAGTAACTTTACTGATTGTTTCCTTGGTTTTTATTACTTCTATACAATAATGCAGTGTTATCATTAGGGGAACCCATAAGATTTTGGTCACTCTTTTAGGTTCCAAGGGTAGGTTCTGACTTCAAAGGTAAATCCTGTCACAGCTAGCCATAATGCATCAACTATTCATGTATGAAAGGTACCTTTTAAAAAAAGAATGTTTTAAATTCAAGCTGAACCTTGCAGTTGAAGTCACTGTTTATAGATGAACTCTTGGCACATTGATTTACAGTGTAGAAGTCACTTAAGTTCAACCTCAAAGAAAGACAACACTAACTGAACTCCTGACTTCCAGATTCATGTACTGGAGACACCATTCTTGAACATCGACTGTGGCCACTTGAAGACATTTGATGCCGACTTATACAGACAGCTTGTGTGTTATCCACAAGAAGTGATTCCTACGTTTGATATGGCTGTTAATGAAGTATTCTTTGAAAAGTACCCAGGTGCTCAGCTCCAACATCAAATCCAGGTACTGCGAGAAAAGTATTTCACCTATGAACAAAGAAACCAAATGAAGGGTTCAGTGCAAGAATGACACCTTGATTTTTTGGTCATTTTTGAAAGTGCTTCAAAGTTACTGAATTTTTGTATGTGACATTTGATTATGAAACAAAGACTGGTCTAAACATTTTTTCACTAGTTGGCACTTATTTTTCAAGAGATGGTGTTAATATGTGGAGTTAAAATCGGAAACAAAAGAAACCAATTAAGGTCCTTTTTTGGCAAAATTAATGGAGCAGGAAATTCAAATTTGTTATGAATAACAATGGGGTTATAAAATAATAATCCTTTATTGACACAGCTAGAGGTAACATTTTCTACCTAGCACAGTCGGTTGGTTGTGCTGAAAAGTTGTTCCCTTAAATTTTTCAACCCCAAAATAGCTTATTGCGTTTTTTTTTACAACAGTGGGGAAAATTTCAGCCCAGCCAAGTTTTCTGGATTATTTCATTTTATCAATTGAAAATGAATCTTGGGTCATTTTAAACCAGGATAAAGAGTAATGTTAACTTGTGTTTGAATTTTGCCCTGGTGGTGTTTTTTAGGTCAGAACTTTCAATGTAGACAAAACAAAGAACATGAGATCTCTAAACCCAGAAGGCAAGTTGGTTTTTTTTTAGAGAAGTTATTAACAAAAAATTGCTATTTATTTTAGTAGTTTTACTGAATTAAGCAGCACTTAGACGATATTTTGATTGTCATGAAATTAGCTGTATGGTAGCTACATGGAGTTGATCGCAAGAGCAATAAATTAGTACATATTACTGTCAAACTTGGAAAATCACAAATTTCAGAAATGTTGATTGTGTAGTGACCAATCACAATAGGACAATGTGCATGATGATGTCGTTTTACTATATCTACCAGACTCCTTCAATTTGTTGTTTTATTGTGCAAACTAGGGCTATTGTTTTTTAAACTTGGATTGACAAATTTAAAATTAAGAAAGCAAGAACAAAATGAATTCTTGTTGTTGTGGTTAAAAGTTGTCTTCTTGAAAATAGCCTTTTAAGTTCAGGATACATGAGAAAGCCTCAAAACCACAAACTAATCACTTTTGCTGTGTTTGGTTTAGTTTCTCAAGCCTTATTGGCTTTTTCCTTACAACAAAATAACATTTTGTTAATTTTTCTGGTGTTCACGGTTTTGTGTGTTTCACTGTAATTTTAATGCTCATTATGTTCAATTTAATTTTTAGACATTGATACTCTTATTACAATCAGCGGAATGGTGATCCGAACATCTCAAGTCATACCAGAGATGAGGGAAGGTTAGGATTATAATGCTGTGAACTTTCTAATTTATAATCGGAGCCTTGTGAAAACATGTTTGGTTAAGTAAGTTATTGATGTTATTAGGCAGCTCCTTAAAACATCTTATATCCCTAGATCTCTTTACACAAATTGTCCATATTGACAGAAGTAAGGCCATTCTCTTGGTCATTTGTCTGATGTTTTCCATCCAGCTAATCATGTGAGTTGTCCTAGAGATGTAGTGGCCCATTTTTCTAATGGTGTGCATGATTATGTTTTCCTTTCAATTATTTTGTTTTCCATGATTAATAGTTGCAACATGACACTGCACTGAAAAGCTGCCTCTTTTCCTGTTTCATTAAAAGTGATAAAATTTCTGTTGTTTTTGGTTTTAGCATTCTTTCAATGCTATGTCTGCCATGCTTCAGTGACTGTAGAAATCGATCGTGGTCGCATTTCTGAGCCTGCCCTGTGCCGTAACTGCAACACAAATCACAGTATGGTGTTGATTCACAACAGATCGCAGTACACAGACAAACAAATCACCAAGCTGCAGGAATCTCCAGGTTGCCTATCATTGTTATCATTTTCGTATGAATTTTATGTCCAGTTTGCCTTGATGGCTGAAGAACATTTCTTTGAATCTAGTTTTGTATTTTCTTGTTTTCCTTAGATGATATGCCTCCTGGTCAGACTCCACACACGATCATGCTTTTTTCACACAACGATTTGGTGGATGCAGTGCAACCTGGAGATAGGTACGTACTCCTCTTAATAATTTTGCTTGAAAGTAGACTACATACCGTGTGGCACAAAATTTTTGTGGGCTCTAATTTTTGCTATTTTTCCAGCAATCCGCAAAAATAAGTTCCCACAGATAAAACTTACCACAAACATTTTTCCTGCGAAATTTACTCCAGAGTAAATATTCTCTGACTTAAATTCACTACTGGAAATACATTACTAAGAAGTCATGTCTGTTCAATTACAACTTGTCTCTTTCATTCAGAAACAAAGTGGTATACAATGAATACTGGTTTTACGTAGGGTGTGCACACCATAGTATTGTTTGAAAATTTGTATTTCCATTGCACGTACTCAATAAAAACAAATGTCTTCAATGTGCGGGGGCCGGGACTTTCTGAAAATCGCAAAAATTAATTCGCAGCAAGGAAAACCAGTCTGTCCTAATTGCATAAATTAGTTCCTGCAAAACACCAAAAATCGCTAATCCGCAAAAATAAACTCCTGCAAAAATTCCTATCCACATGGTACTCGGTCAATTACCATTCCAATTTTTGTTGATCCTTCATTAAAGCTGTTTCCCTCTTTTTAGAGTGACAGTGACAGGAATTTATAGAGCCACACCCATGCGTGTAAACCCACGACAGCGGAATGTGAAGGCTGTGTACAAGACATACATTGATGTTATCCATTTCAAGAAGACAGACAAGAAAAGGCTTTATTCCAAAGATCCTGATGGGTATGAAATGGAGTTACAGTCTGTGGAACCCCATTTAAATGAAGACCACTGGGTTATAAAATCGGGGTCAAAATAACGAGGTGGCCTTGTTTTCCAGGTCTTAAAAATGATGTAATGACTCAGTGTTTTTTGTGTTTGGATCAAAAGAATATGGTTTCAATAACAAGGTGGTTTTATAAATGGGTGGCCACAAGCCAGCATCCCACTGTAGCTGATAATTCTGCCACTTCAATACTTGAAATCAATTCCATACCAATTCCATTACTCAAGAGAATTCCCTAAAAGACGATAAAAAAACTTCATTGTGAGTTTGAGTTACAAACTGAACTGTCTTTGACCATACTTAATGTTATCTTTCATTTTATTTCAGTGTTGTGACATTTACTCAGGAAAGAGTTGAGCAACTGCAGCAGCTGGCAAAACAACCTGATATTTATGAAAGACTTGCCAAAGCACTGGGTAAGTAAAACAAGGACGAAATCTGTCTACAATTAAAGTTTTCAAGAAAATAGATTTATTTCACAGAAACAAGATAACACTTTTTCTCTCAATGTTTCTCAAACATTTTGCTTTTCTTTGAATTGTTATGAATCAGTCATGAATGTTAGCCATGCAGTGACTGTCATCTTGCACTTTTTGTAGCCCCAAGCATTTATGAAAATGAAGACATTAAAAAAGGAATCCTTTGTCAGCTATTTGGAGGAGCAAACAAGGACTTTTCTGACACTGGGAGAGGAAAGTTTAGGTCAGTAGTTAATAAGATATGTACACAAATTATTTCTCTGTCTCCTGATGTTGAAAAAAACTTTGTGAAAGTTGCTTGTTTTTTTTCTGATGTCAGTCCATGTTCTCATTTTAGGTCAGAAATAAACATCCTTCTTTGTGGTGATCCTGGCACAAGCAAATCACAGTTACTCCAGGTATCAAGGGGTGTAGACGTCTAGGAATGCCTCTTGCCTTTGTTGCCTTACTTTTGCTCTTGGGTGGCTAGAAAATTGTACTGTTTTTGCAAAAGTCATGCTTGGCCACCTGGATTGGATTGGGATGACATCCTAGTCATCCCAGTCACCCTATTCATCCCAATATTCAAGTCATCCCAGTCATCCTAGTAATCCATCCTAGTCATTTCAATCCCTTGAGTCGTGTCAGTCATTCCAATCACCCTAGTCCTCCTGGTCACCAAGTCATCCCGGTCATCCCAGTAATCCACCGTAGTCATTCCAGTCCCCCAAGTCATCCCAGTCACCCTATTCATCCCAATAATTCAAGTCATTCCAGTCAACCTAGTCGCCTTAATCATCTCAGTCATTCTAGTCACCTTAGTCATTCCAGTCTTCTACTCATCCCAGTCATCCCAGTCTCCCTTGTCTTTCCAGTCATTCCAGTCACCCTAGGCATCCCATTCATCACACTTATCCCTGTCTTTCCAGACATTTCAGTCATTCCAGTCATCCTAATGGAACAATCTGTTATGAAATAAATCTGACTGTGGAAGGAAGTGATCTTCAACTGACTGACTGGCTGACTTAAGATTTCATTAAGGCTCCTTGATCTGGGCTATCTTCAGTTTTTCATAAAGCACAGCCTTGGAATTGCAGTGATAATTTAGCTTTATTTTTAACAAATGCCTCTTACTGGTTGGTGGTGGAGTTAAATTTTAAGAGCTTCAGATGATAAACAGACTGTACCAACAAACCATCTTTTTGTTTGTTGTTGTTTTTTTTTAGTATGTGCATAACCTTGTTCCACGTGGACAGTACACCTCTGGCAAAGGTTCCTCTGCCGTGGGTCTAACTGCTTATGTCACCAGAGACCCAGAGACTAGACAACTGGTGTTGCAGACGTGAGTCATTTGTTTCCAAACACCCTTAAAATGTACTTATTCAATCATAGAGGTAACAAATGGTAGCCAGAAAATTATGGGTTTTGGAAAATTTTATCAGATTTGAAGTCTCCAAAGCATTTTTATAAAGCTTCTCTGAAAAGTGTGTTTCTCACTGTCCCTGAGTCTTGAAGTTTTTCCTGCATTTCCTTGAAGAAATACCTTGGTGTGTTGGCAAGTCTCTGATTCTACCATTTGCTGCCTGATATTATTGCAATTTATTGTTCAGACCTTGAAAAATTTCCAGACATCTTTACCTGGTTTCTGAATTTTTTTTTTTCTTTCCCAACAGTGGTGCACTTGTTTTGAGTGACAATGGTATCTGCTGCATTGATGAGTTTGACAAGATGAATGACAGCACCAGAGCAGTTCTTCATGAGGTCATGGTAAGTATTTTCATAATGGCAGTCAGCTGTACTTTTATGTGAAACAACAGAAAGTACAGTAAACCCCGTTAATACGGACACTGATGGGGCCATGGAAAGTGTCTGTAGTAAGCTTACGGCTTGGCGCCCGTATCATGTTATTTGATTTAAAAAATACACCTTTTAGTAGAACAGCATACTATAGAAATAAAAAAGGTCATTAGAAAATCAGTGAGGAAAATTCCCAGACTCATTGAATTCAAAGTATGTTTTCATTTTCCCCATGATCCTGTTTAATGGAAGATTTATTATTTCTTGCTTTCTTCAAAGGAACAACAAACTTTGTCAATAGCCAAGGCTGGCATCATCTGCCAGTTGAATGCAAGAACATCAATCCTGGCAGCTGCAAATCCTGTGAAATCTCAGTGGGATCCTAAAATGACAACTGTAGAAAACATCCAGTTACCCCACACCCTGCTTTCTAGGTGAGCACAGTGAATTAAAATTTATTTATGATACATTAAAGCCTCCATGTGCAACCACCTCACATTAGCACCTACCTCTAATAAGCGACCATCTGTCCAAAGCACTAAAATTTTCCCAGTCAAAGCCCTGTTGTTGTAACCTCTTATAAATGACCTGACCTCTGGTAAGTGACCCAGCCACAGTTCTGGGTGATGGTTTTATAATTGTCCATTGTTTTTCACCTCTTGTAGGTGACCACTTCGCCCACAGTCTGACCTCCATTTTCGCAGTATGTACTAGGCTACTAATTGTGTGCAAAGAGCTTTGTAGTGACAACATGAAAATACTCATCATAACTTAACGTTTGAGTGTAGTGAATTCTTTTCCCAAAAGTAGATTCCTCAGGAACTTCTTCTTGAATGACATTTGTGCAGTTTGATTCCTGCAAGTAGCTATCTTCTGTAGTTGACTACTAAAATCTTCGCATTTCAAGTTGTTGCGTATGGGAGGTTTAACTGTGTATCATGCACAGTTAAACTTGCTACTGGGTGGTTAATGTTGCATGTTTCTCTTTCCAGCCTTGACCTATAATGGGGCATGATGCACTGTGAAATCCAATCCTGTATATACAGTAACTATATTCTAATGTTGTGTTCTGTTGTTTATTCTCTCAGATTTGATCTGATCTTTTTGATGCTTGATCCTCAAGATGAGTTTTATGATCGCCGACTAGCCACTCATTTGGTGTCCCTGTACCATCAGACACAAGAGGAAGAAGAAGAGGAATTTCTGGTGAGCAAAACAGGATTTTTTTTCTACTTCTCTGTGGTTGTGTTTTGTAGCATGTGGGGTACCGTAAAATTCCGAAAATAAGCCCCGGGGCTTATATTTTTCAAAGGCCCTTTTTGAGGGGCTTGAACTTGGAGGGGCTTATATTCGGGAGGGGCTTTTCTATGGAAGGAAGTTTGCATTTTGAATCGATTGGGCTAGCCTTATAGTTGGAAGTAAATTTACCGTTTTTGCTTTGTTTTACTTTGTATTTGAGGGCAATTTTCCAAAAAGCCCCCCCGGGGGGCTTATATTTGGAGCGGTGATTTAATGGAGGGTTTTTTGCATTACCGGTTTGGGGGGGCTTATATTTGGAGGGGCTTATACATGGAGGGGCTTATTTTCAGAATTTTACGGTATTTCATGTTGGAACTAAACATGTGTCATTGCATAACTGTGCCATACAACATCAAACTATAAAGTAACACAGAATGTTCCAGGAACACAGCACCATACTTTCCTTTTATCTGCTTCCCTTCACTAAACCATGATTAATATTTTATTTCAGGACATGAATATTTTGAAAGACTACATTGCCTATGCACGGTCATATGTGAACCCAAAATTGAGTGAAGAAGCAGCTCAATATCTCATCCAAGCTTATGTTGGTAAGAAACACAGCCTGGCAGTGTTCCATGAATTTTCTCATCCGTAGCAATAGATGACAGGAAACAGTTTCAATGCCTAAATAAAGTCTTAAATAATTAAAGTGTACCATTATTTTGAAGGTATTTTGACATTTAATTTGTGACATATTTTCTTTAGCTGTAACTGTTGTTGGAAAACAGTAGCCAGAAAATTTCCAATACTGTTTATTTCCTTTGACAGAAATGCGTCAGGTTGGCAGCAGCCGTGGTGCAGTCACTGCTTATCCTCGTCAGCTTGAGTCTCTGATCCGCCTGGCGGAAGCCCATGCCAGGATGAGGCTGTCATCAAAAGTTGAAAATGTGGATGTGGAGGAAGCTAGAAGGTAAAGGCTGCAAAGAAAGTCGGCCATTCGGGCAAGCTGTGCTAGCATGCTCATGTTCAAGCTCAAAACAAATTTTTGATGAGCAGGATAACAGGTCTTCTGTAATTTGAATTCTCCAAAAACCTTCCTTTACCCGTCAGGCAAGTTAAGAACCGAATTAAGTCAATTAACTAGCCCGATAGCAAAATCCACTAACCTCACGTTATCGGACACGCCTTTCTTTGCACACTGATCTGTATAATTTCAAGTCCCAGGGAAAAAGGATTTTAAGTCCAAGCATTTGTGAATGTCTGTCTGCATGCCCATCTCATAGTCCCTGAAGGTTTTAAAAGTTCTGAAATTTCTATAAAACCTATTCAGATTGCCTTTCTATGTTGACCTGTTGGATGGATGTCATAGAGACTGCTCTCACTTACAAGACCAGGGTAACAACTTGAGTAGAGTACTTAAGTTAACATAACTTTGAGACTCGGAAATCTGTAAATATAAAAATATTATTGGAATAAGTTGCGTTGCAAGGAAGAGCTACCGAATGAGGCATAAGAAAACTAAACGGCAAGTGACAGTGGTTGTTAATTTCAATTAGTTTCTGGTTTGTGGCTTTCTAGCATGTCCTTTGACCTTTTCTCTTCACGGTTTTCTGAATTTGACATTAATTTAGCGAAGGCCAATTCCAAGCTGTCAACGAAATATTTCATTGAAAAGTAAGAAAAAAAGGAATTATAAATGTTGATGTATAACAAGTTTTAGTGTTAGCTCTGTTTCCTCAGTTAACACCTGAATAATGATTCTGTTCTATTGTTGCCTGCAGGCTTCACAGAGAAGCTCTGAAACAATCAGCCACAGACCCCAAAACAGGACTGATAGATATCAATATCCTAACAACTGGCTTGAGCGTGTCAGACAGAAAACGTCGGCTTGAAATTGCCAAGGCTCTGAAGGAACTGTTACTAAGCAAAGGCAAAACACCCAGTGTCAAGTACCAACAAACTTATGAAGAACTACGAGAAGGTTCTGATTTGGTAAGTGAAACTTCTCAGCTGCATTCAAAGTTTGAATTAAAAAAAAAATCCCACTCAGACTTTCACGCCCACATTTCGACACAAGCACTGGTTTCCCTGCGAAATGACAACTGATTGGTTGAAGCAAATTTCCCACGCGGCATGGACCAATCAGAAGCACTTCCTTGATCTGGTAAGTGACAGGTCATCAGTATGGAGTTTCTACAGCCGTCGTCATTTCGCGGGATACCAGTGGTAGCGTCGCGAAATGTTTGCTATTTTCCCAGGCTAGCTTCGGACGTCTTTGTTAACTGTTTGCTTTCCAAAAAAACCTGCTCACCATGTGACCACGGTGAACACCAGGGGCTCACACTGATCGCAGCATTTTTCCCAAGGAAAAGTGTTCAAACTCACCCTCTGACAACTTGGTGTGGTAACAGCAGTCACCTCCATCTAAATGAAGGCCACAGCATTGTTGTTGAGTCTACTTGCACACAGCTCAGTGAAGCACTGCCATTATTTATTTGGCAAGAATTTAAAGGATTGCTCTGCAATTATTAGTAATTCATCGTTTGGTTCGTAAACCGATACATCTATTAATCATTCCCTAATTCTTTTCAATTTATTTCAGCCCATTTCCCGCGAACAGTTTGAAGATGCTCTCAAGATACTGCGAGATGAAGACTTCTTGATTGTGACTGGGAGGACATCCATTCGTCTGATGTAACCATGTCCTGAAGATTTACTTCATTGAGAATAATGCAATTGTAGAAAGTTTATGGGCATCATGTATCTTGACCAGCCCTGTGAAAGCTTCCCAACCTCATTTCGTTAGGTCTTGCATTCGGTTAAACGTGCATTCCCTTGGTCTTTTCAAAGGTTAGGGCTTCACTTTTGTAGTTTCACTAGCAAAAGAAAACCAAGCGTTTTCTGCTGTATATGTTGTATATTACGGTTAGTCCTTGGGTATGCGTTTTACGTAAACTGACTGAACTAATAAATTGCACGGGTGTAGTTGTCTGTTGTCAGTGTGCTTTAACTAGGGGAAAGTTGTGGAAATTTTGCCAAGACCTCACTTCTTCCCTTGAAAAATAAAGTCCATTTTTATAACAAACGACGCATTGTGTTTCTTTAAGTGGAATGAAAGTTGGGTGGGCGCAGTAAGGGCGAGAGTCTAAGTAAGTACGCTTGTAAAAGAAAATTGAGAAAACAGCCAACACTCCCACGAAATGACGTCTGAGGAACAAGCGTAGACTTTCCATAGTGATGACATGTTATTACCCGGATCTGGGTAGTACTTCTGATTGGTCGTACCTCGAGGGAAATCGAATCTCTACCCAGAACTGGGTGACATGTCATCAGCATGGAATTTCGCGGCGAAACCACAATTTTCGGCTGTGACGCGTGCAAGCCCTTCCTCCCTCGTCACTTCATCACAAACACCACAACAGCTACTACTCCTGTCTCCAGTTTGTCTTTAAGGCTTGCCCCAGCGTTCAAACCCATGTGTGCTTGTCTCTTTATTGACCAAGATAAGTCTCTTTCCCGTTTTCACGGCTTCTGTATCCTCACCATCCATACGCGAATCGGCTTATAATAATGTCTTTCTTCGCATAGAGACAGAGAATGGCCGCAAAGGATAGTCTGCTGCGTCCTGTTCCACCATCGATTGACACGGAGTCCTAAATATCGTAGAGGTTGCCTCTGCATGCTGGCCTGGTCTGGCCCGTTTCATTTGCTTTGACCGATACCTTCCCCCATACCCCACCCCCAGCCTTTGAGTGATGCTAGAACACAAAGAAAAAATGGCTGTGAGGTGGACTAGAGAAGAACATGCGAGATGCATGGACGGAAACGGATTTTGTTTAAGCAGAACATAAAATTTATACCAGAAACTCATGGGTTTCTGTTTATACTTTAATTTCTAATAATAGACCCTATCACGGTTTTCGATGCCATCTCGACGAGTGTAGGCAAAAGTGTGAGAAATTACGGTGTTTGTATGAGAATCTAATGTCGAATAATTTCCGTAAAACGACTGTTCTGTAAAAAAAAGAAGATTTACTTAACTCGTCAAGATGGCGTCGAAACCGTGACAAGGTAGCCTGAATTCCATCCGATTACTTCGAGTCGTTATTACTCCCTCAGTTGTTGAGAGGAGAAAACGACTCGAAGCAATCGGATGAATTTCAGGCTAGTGACAAGGTCTATTTGACATTCCTCGAATAAAAACTTTGAAAGCACTCTGGGTTGGAATCTTCATTTTCTTTACGGTTCAGCCTTGCTTCTTTCGGAAATCTGGTAAGGAAGACAAAGAAAACTTTTTCTTGTTAACCGTAACTTTGCATATTTTTCGTTCACTTCTCTTCCGTTTCAACTTTCACTTCGTTTAGTTTTTCTTTTCCCCTAAGGACCTTTAGAATCGGTTGTTAAATTTGCCTCACCGCTTTCGAGTGTTCCTTCGATAGCTCAGTTGGTAGAGCGGAGGACTGTAGAGGTTATGAAGTCATCCTTAGGTCGCTGGTTCGAATCCGGCTCGAAGGAATTTTTTTTTTTCCGTTTACCTTCTTCCTCAATAAGGAAAAATAATTTTTTTTTCTTTCATCGGCCATAAATTTCTAGATCGTTTGCTCCATAACGCTATTTCTATAATTGTTATTCGAATCATTTGAATCATCCATCGCGCATATAGTTTTCTATCTGAAACGGGTTTCGTTCGATTCTCGTTCATTGCTCTTTATAATCGTTGGACGCTCCTTTGCGTTTTTGTAGAAAAGTAAAGGTTACTATTTTTAAAAGTTCTTTTCCTTCTTCAATGTTTTAATTCTTGTTAAAAATGTCTTTTACCCGTTTGGCCATGCAGCCTATCGATCGCGGAGCCTCGCGAGCTCTCTTCTTTCGCGCGTGACTATTGTCCATATGTATCGCGGGCGTATATGTCGCGAAAACTGCAAGAACATGGCGCATTTGGAGGAAATTCTGCAAAAACTGCTTATTCCCGACAATACAGTGATACAACAAGTAATACAGACATTCCTCGTTTAATTCATCTTTCACTGAATTTGTTGTCAATTTGCCGCATCCATTCCTTTTATTTTTAGGCAACTGCTCAACTCCGCGAGGCCTTCAAAAACCCTGCAGTTGTTCCGGATCTCGTCACGGTGCTAGGATCGTCTCAAAATCCTCAGGTGAATTGTGCTTCATTTGCCCGAAATCTTCCTCATTTGAGCGACTTGACGTGTTGTGAACTATACGTGATTTATCCTGATTTCATGGTGGTTATGTGACCTAATCTGCTAATTAATGATGCTCGCACATATGACCAATATTGCATGTCATTATTTTTACGGCAAAAACAATAATATTGTGAAGCTATAAGGTCAAGAGTAATCAAGATGATCTATTTTTGCGGTTCTTACTTGAGATCTTTGAAGTTGAAAGTTTTATCTCCAGGCTGTGTCCTTCCTCTAAAACAAATCCGGTCATAACTCGCCGTAAATCACCACGTGGAGGAAATATAGAGGCCGGAAATACAGGGGAAATCGTAGCTATTTATATTTCATTTACATTGAACTAAATGAACTAAATGATGGGCTTGCTATGTAACTTGAGACCACACTGGTTCTCATTATGTGTTAACAATGTTTATCTTTATTACTGGCCCTGTCCCTTGAGAAAATTTGTGGACTTAGGACTTCTTGCTTTTTGATGGTAATACCTTGTTTCTTAGGAAAGGTGTCATAAAATAATGCCATTTAATCAACTCATGTGCAACCACCTCTCACAGATGAGTGTCTTGCCCAAAATCATATTTCCCAGTCAAAGCAATAGGATTGAAGTTAGAACTCCTTGTAAGCCGCCACCTGCAGTTCTTAGCACGTGGGTTGGTCACCTTCTGGGAGGTTTGACTTTACCTGTCTGGCTATTTCCATGTTATTGAACTCATGATCTTGCTGTACTTTATCATGAGATTGTTGTGACTTCGCCAGGAATTTTAAAGTCTTTCCAGAGTGATATTTCTTTTTTACAGGTGGCTTACTGTCCAGAAAAAAATGCTTAACAGGTCAATAATTATTGACCTGTTACAGAGTTACTTTCTGTACTCTTTTACAGGTAAGACAGTATGCTGCAGTTTTGTTAAGGAGAAGAGTTGTTAAGCAATGGACAAAACTCACACCTGAGGTTCATACCATGTGAGTAATCACTCACTTTTTAGGAATTACAGTAATGATGCACTGGTATAAGACCGTGGTTTCATTTAAAGTCATCTACAGTAGAACATCTTATTATCTGCACTTGGCAAGACTGAATCAATTGGTTCATATCATAGAAATAATGTTTGTTGCTACTTTCATTGTTTCCACGAAAAAAAATTTTGCAGGTCGGCCATAAGCCAAAAATTTGTTCATCATCAGTGGTGCAGTCAAAAACACATATTCAGCATTTAACTGAACATACTTTGTTGTTTACAATATGTCAGAGATCCTTTTGCTTTAAGAACTGCAAGTTGCAGTGGCAGGTCTAGACCTTCAGGTTTTTGCGGGACTGCTCATCTAGACCCTAAGGTAAGGAGGGGGCCAGCACTCAAAAAAACATTTCCCTTTACCCTGAGACCCTCATTTCGGCCTGAAAATGAGGTGCTGATCTGAGCTCTCAGGGCCCGTCCTCTACTTCCGCCACCAAGTTATCTGGCAGATTACGTGAACATGAGATTGTATATTGATCTCAACGGTCAGTTGAATTTAATCACTGATGAAGACAAAATAAATCATGCCAAAGAGATGTTTGAGTGTTTTAGATAAAGCACATTGAAAATACTGGAAAACTTTATAATAATATACTTTTATATTGCTTTTTTTTTGGTCCCAGGTTAAGGGAGTCTCTTTTGCAAGTGTTACTTCAAGAACCTCAGTAAGTCACATTTTATTACAATTTTTTGGCTGATGTTAGCAGACATACTGACACACTAAGCATTAGTCTACAGTCTGAATGACTCAGAAATAAACCATAGCAGGAATAGATCAGTGTGTTGGGTGCTCATCTGCATAGCAGGATGTCACTGGTTTGGATTCAAGGTCTGGACCAATACTTTATAGGCTCTAAAAATAACTGAGGAAGAAGGCATTTCCTTTATTCTTAAAATGGCTAGATGTTTGCGTGGTGTGGATTACCTCGAAGAAATTGCTGTCCCTTCTCCTTTAACAACAGACAATAGGGAGCTTAAGAACAGGCAATTTGTTGAGCGATGGACATCAATCAGAAGTGAGGACTTTTGCCTTTTAATTTGCCTTGATGCTACCTCGTATGTATTTCTAAGAGTCTTTTCTCTTGTAGAGGTGATTTGCTGAAAAAATATGGGCAAACCACTGCCCAAGAATGCAAAAAGTCCACTTTTGGTTACTGTCTGTTGCTCAAGATAATGCCTTGACTTCACTAATATTACAATACAGAGTAATCACCACTGCGGGTCCTCTTGGTTTCTGTTCTCATTAAGGGGTATGTACAGGAGGTCTCAAGTGACTCTTCATCTCCCTTCTTTTTAAGAGTGAGGGTGTTGCAATTTTGATGGGGAATGTAAAGCAGTTTATCAGAAGTCCCATGTTGCTTTATTCCAGACAACCCATCATCATTTTTATGCTGACATTGGCCAATTTGTTCTTGTATTTTTCTTTATGATTTTTCTAGGCCAGTTGTCAGGAACTCTGCAGCACAAGTAGTAAGTGTCTATGGTCTTTGGTTGTAGAAAGCGTACATAATTGTTTTCCTTAGTTTTTTTAGTTATTTTCTCTCTATAAGAGGTCCCTGGACATAAGTAGCAAGTTGACTGTATATTGACCAGTACCTGACCCCCTAGATAGAATCTCGTTAAGTTTGAACTCTTGTTAGAAGCATTTTATTGTAATTAACAGAGTAACAAACAAAGTTCTTCAGATGAAGACACTTTCTGCTTTTTGGAAGTGTTTGTCTGTGGGAGCTTTGAGCTTTATTTAAAAACAGGAATTTCCAACAGTTAACAACAGTTAACATCATAACATGCCATGATGTGGATGTTGCTGAGAAAAATTAAAATCATCGGTAAAATAAAAAGTTAAGAAAATCTGTTGGTACTTCAATTTGTCTTTGATGGTGTATGTTGACAATAATTTATGGTATTATCATTTGTTAGGTAAGTGTAATGGCAAAGCATGATCTACCAGCAAATCAGTGGCCAGAGCTTTTTGGTTTTCTTCGACAATACATCAAATCACAACAGCCACTTCAGAGAGAGGTTAGCTGCATGTCTGTAATCAATATCGCTCTTTCTTCTAACTTGAAAATTACACATTACGATAATTATTATGTATAAACTTGTTGACTTTTTGTCTCAACAATGTTTTGCCAAGTACAGTGTTGACAAGAGTTGAACACACCCCATGACATCTGAAATGTTGCCTCATGTTAGAATACCTTGAAAAGATATTTGAAAATCCTTTTTCACTCTTAATAAGATTATTGATCTATTCCAAATGCTTTTGTTGGTTCATTCTTTTTAGATGGGTATGTTTCTTCTGAGTTCCATTACTGAATCAGCTAATGAACAGTTAAGACCTCACTTCCCTTCACTCTTCCAACTTTTCTGCAGTACACTGGAGGATCAAGAAAGCAAATTGGTACCATTTTACACTATAAGGTGAAAGTTTGTTTCTTGTCAAAATTTTTGCATATATTAAGCAGCCAGAATCTTAATTATGCACTTCAGTGTTAAATCAATGTAGCTTATGACTAGGGGTATATCATTATCATCATCATCATCGTCATCGTCATCGTCATCGTCATCGTCATCGTCATCGTCATCGTCATCGTCATCGTCATCGTCATCGTCATCGTCATCGTCATCGTCATCGTCATCGTCATCGTCATCGTCATCGTCATCGTCATCGTCATCGTCATCGTCATCGTCATCGTCATCAGTGTCACTTATCACTATTATTATTATTATTGTGCATGCCGATTTTTTTCATATTCTCTCAGTGTACTCTAAATAGTGTCAATTGACGACCATTCTTAATTAATCATTTTCTCTGTACAACAGAGCCTTGACATGTCTTATTGAATGTGTTGGAACTGAAGAAATTGTAAGTTTTTGTTTACACAATAATATTATATAAATGTTTAATGAGTTTTCAGTGACAGTGTGATTAATGAAGTGTGCAACAGTTATAAAATACTGGCATTCATGACATCTCTTTGACAGCTGCAAGTGCCCTGGCATTAGAGTCAAGCAATCTTGATTTGAAAACTTGTCATTTAAAAGGTGTACAATAATGCACTTTAAGTGTTATTCTGTGGAATGAGGAGTCCTGCTATTCATTGCTGGCAAATCTGATAGATATATCTGTGTCTAGTGTAAGCCCTCTGAGGCCCAAAAGTGATAATATTAATATCAATTTTCTCCCAACGTTTTCAATATACAATCAAGAGAAAAGGTTATGAGAATTGATAAACTGATTGCCAATGGGAATCAAAAATGCTTTGATCTTTTATCAAATTCTCCCAACTAATCCTTTAAGGAAATGTATGGAGATCGGTCAGGAGAATTTGTATGCTGATGATGGGGGCTTAAAGGGTTAAGGCGACGGGGAGATGGAGCCTTTGCCAGGAAACTGTTGGAAATTCTAGGAGACATTAGGCTGTCATAAGAGTATTTATAGTCTTTTAAGTCTCTGACTCTATTAGATCCTATTAATTTTTACTTGCTCACCAGCTCTTTCATAGTTCTGTGTTCTTTGGATTTCCTTAGATACAGAAAGTTGTTAGTGGTCATGTTAAGATTATGCTCCCTTAATTATTTTTGGTTTTACTTTTTAGCCTTTAGTTAGACCACTTGTACCAAAAGTTGTGGGATTCATTAACCAAATTATAGCCATAGATGAGGTAGGTTGTACTTCTTGTTATCCATTTAAGCCATACGGTAACTGTATCTTTAATTTCTCTCTATAATTTGTTGTCATAATAGAAGTGAGTGGAGTACAATTCAGGAAGTAATCAGATGAGCAGTGTCAAATCAACAAAGCGCATAGTGCAAGGCCAGTTTTGAAATTACCAGCCTGATAACCCCTTGATTATACATCACAAAATCCTTTTACCAATCAATAATATTATCCCAGTTTAGTGTACAAAATTATTATATAATTTACAGACAAATTAAATGTAACAGTTTATCAGAAACCTATCTCAAATTAAAAGTCATCTTTATTTCTTTGATTATGTTATTGGTTAGCATATGGGCTAGAGAATAATATTTCATTGGCTAGTGATCGTGACATTTGCTGCTTTGGTTTCTTTGGCTATTTAACTGTGGGAATTTCTGGGATTTAAAACCTTTTTTACTTTAAATATCGATTATGACTGGATTAAGCAACTCTTTCTTCCCTTAATGATTGATACTTTTTTGCCTTATTGTCTTATTCAGGATAAAGCATGTGATGCAATGGAAATATTTGATGAACTGGTGGAGTCTGAAGTCAGTATTGTTACTCCCCATGTGAAAGCTCTGATTGAGTTCTGTCTTCAGGTGTGTGACCTCTTGAATGTTTTATTTACAGTGTGATAAATTCATGGCATTGATCAGTTTTTGCAAGAGGTTGAATGAAAATAGCTCATGTCTGGGTGCAATACTCTGCCTAAATGACTTGGAATTCCAACGTATTTCCCTGGCTTTAATATCTGTCTCATTGTCAATCCCTTGTGTAGAATTTGGTTTTTTTCTATTTTTGTCTCTTATCTAATTCTATTCTCCCTTGTTTTGGGGTATGGCGATGCATGTATGAAAACAACTTTGAAAAAATAGAAAATGGAATTTAAACCATGGATGAATAATTGAACCACAACATTTATATTTTAACTTCCTTGATATGCAAAATTTTTTGCAGATTGCTAGTAATTCATCTTTAGGAGACAATTTAAGAATAAAAGCTCTCCACTTTGTGAGCTGGCTTGCAAGAATAAAACCTAAGGTGGGTTAATTAGATTTTTCCTGCTTTCTTTTTTCATGATATGTTTTAAAGTCCTTGAAAGTTAGAACTGTTGGTTATAATTTTTCCATGCTAGGTAAGTTTTAAGACAGGTTTAAGTTTGGATGCAGATTTAAATCATTGTGGGAGAAGGTACTGTTATGTTAAAATTGTGACAAAAGACATGGCCATAAAACAGCTTGATGAAAAACAGCTGAAAGGGCAAATGACACAAAGATGGGTAAGGATCAAAACTGTGCCACTGACATAAAAAAGTGCAAATACAATGGTACATGTATTTTAATACTATGGTTTCTTCCTCAATATGAGAATCAAAAGATTTTGAAATTTAAGAGTAGAGACATATTATGGTATTAATATTGTTTTGGTGGAAAATTAGGTTATCCTTTGGCAAAATAATTTTGCTCATTACAGGCACTGGTAAAGAACAAACTTCTCTTGCCAACCTTATCAGTTATCTTCCCTCTTATGGCATCGCCACCAAATGAAGATGGTGATTTTGATGAGGAAGAAGAAGATGATGAAGTGGAGGATGGAACAGAAACCAGCCGACCTTGTGCTGTAGCATCACAGGTAAAGCGCATCGCTATCCTTTAAATTTCCTCTCAATTATTCTTTATCAGGCTTTTTCTCTCAACTACTAATTTGGGGGAGTGAGGATGAAGTGGTTGTTTTGCATTTGGGCCAGTACAGGAGTTTCAGTATAAGCTAGTTACTGGTATGGTACTTGTCTTCTGAGCAGGAGGTTGTGAGTTCAAAGCCTGGCTGGATCAACGCTCAGGGTCGTTAAATAACTGAGAAGAAAGTGTTGCCTTTACAATGACATCTGCAAACGGTTAGACTGTCTAGTCTTCTCGGATAAGGACGAAAAACCGTTGGTCCCATTTCACAGCACTTTCACGTACTGTTTCTTGTGGGACGTACATGTAAAAGAACCCACACCACTGTTAAAAAAGATTAGGGGACTTAGACCCCAGTGGTGTGGCCAACTTTTCCTGGGCTGGGTGGAGAGATCTTAATATAGGCATAACGTCATGATCCTCCTTCAGGTGTCGCAATGGCTACATCTATGTATGGTCTCCTATCACCCAGTGCTGACTTCCACACCCTTCCCATTCGGCCATTAGCAACAAACTGTTGCACAAATTATTTTAATCCCTGAGCCTTTAAGCTGGTGCTCGCCTTCCACCTCTATGACAATGCTGTTAGCTCTATTCTTCATCCTAACATTTATTAATGTGAATTTAAATCTGTTGTTGTTTCTTGACCCCGAGCTATAAAAATGTTGCTCTTTGCTGAACTATGATTGTTTTTTGTCAGGTTCTGGATATTCTTGCCCTTCATTTTCCTCCCGAGTCTGTTATTCCACCCCTGGTGAGTCAATAAGTTATGTTTATTATATTTTGTCAGGCCAACAATTTGTAGTGTAACAGAATGAAGATATCCTGGCCTGTATGTAGGATAAATACTGACCAACTTCCTTAACGATCGCTGAAGGTGCAAGAAGTGCTCCCCTTTGAAATTGTTTTGGATTTTAACTCCCTGAAGTCCCCTTTCCTGGGTTTCTGAGTCATTCAGGCAGGAGATTGCCAGTTCCATTCTCCTCAGATGAAGCCTTGCAAATCGGCGGATTATTTCATCAAGATCAATCTATTTATCATACTTAGTTATGAGAAATTTGACCGATTTCGATAACTGAAGAGGTTGAATATTATGAATTTGATTCTTAGACTCAAAAGTTAGAGCAACTGCTTCATGTCTCCTTAGTTGAATCTTGAAGTAAAGGGTTAAGTTTTGATAATCACATAGATGCAGTTTGTCACGCCAGCTCTTAACAGTGAGGACCCATATCATAGGAAAGCAGCACTAATAGCTCTGGCAGTACTGGCTGAAGGATGTGCAGACTACATTAGAAACAGGTCGGTGTTTCGCTGTAGATTCATTCTATTCACTTGTCATTCTAGAATTTTGCAGCCAGTTAACTTAACCAAGGAATTGTTGAGCACCTAATTGTCAGTTTGATTTGTCACTTTTAAATAACAAACGAAAAGAAACTTTTTCTTTGTTTCTGTATACAAGAAAGTGACTACAACCAACCTCTGACAACTCCACCATTTAGCCTGGTTATTTTCCAGAATAAAGCTATTATTCTTTGAATTAAGTAATGTTACGACAATTTCAGGTACAACATTTTGAATTATTACTGTTATTTCTCGTTTAAAGTATAAGAACTGTGTTAATTCTGTGTTAATCATTTGGAGTCCTGCAAATACCCCAACAATAATACTCTTAGACCCTGTTTACATGGAGTGGGGGACCCCAGTCTAGTGGGGTAGGTTTCTTTTGTTTTGTGTCCCCTAGAGCGTGAAAACAAAAGAAACTAACCCCACTAGACCGGGTCCCCCACTCCATGTAAACAGGCCCTTAGTCCAGTGGCAATCCAGGTACATTAAAATATCCTGTTGGATTTCAGATACCTGCAAGCTGCCTTACAGACCATTTGTAGAGGTGCGAAGTTCCTAACATAAACAGTAAACAGCATGATAAAAGATCATTAGTTTCATTAGTTGCTATTCTAGGAAACTGAGTCTTCCATTAATGAAAAAGCGTTTTTTCATTGCCATTTTGTTGTATTGAAGGTCTTTCAGATGAAAATCATTTAGTACAAAATGCTGCTCTGTTTACTTTGGGTCAATACTCTGAGTATTTACAGGTGAGGTGATTTGTTCCTTGTCAGTTCCCATACATCTGAAAGATCTTATTAGACCTGTTTTAGAATATGCCTCGCCTGTCTGGGGAGGGCTGCCCATTTACCTCGAAGAAGATCTACAGAGCGTGCAGAACAGATGTCTAAATGGGTCTCCTTAGGGGTACTGTTGAGTCCCTTGTAACTAGGCGTCAGAATTTGACGAGGAAGAATTTAAACGTATCCTAGAATCAGAAGCACATCCTTGCAAACGTTTTTTAGACAAGCCAGTGGATCATGGCCATAATCTAAGATCTTGTAAGACTAACCCAGCGCAGCTAATGCATAATGATTGACACATTCACGTTTGTTGTTCAGAGTTCGCGAGATTCCCAGCGGCAGTGGAGAACAGTATTCAAAGTCCGGTAGCACATAGGCTTTGTATAAGTTGATCATGACATTTGAAGGAGCTATAGTCGCTTTATTTTACGCAATGCCGCAATTTAAGCATAAGCTTTTATAGCATCATGTCTACATGAGGCTTGTGAGGCAGACGCCAAGTATTTTAAGAGTAGGCTCAATGCCAATGATCTGATCCTTCACTGATAGGTGGTATGTGAACTGGGATTTGCCCAGAGACATTGTTTGAGTCTTAGCTAGACTACGAGTAGTCCCCCATTTTCCTCAGGGATAGTAGAGCGAGCGAAACGCGAGCGCGCGTAAAAATAACCCCACGCGAGAAAAGGCGACACGCGACGGGGAGAGAGAAAAATTTCTCTCTCCCTGCCGCGTGTCGCCTTTTCTCGCGTGGGGTGATTTTCACGCACGCTCGCGTTTCGCTGGCTTGCTCTACTATCCCTGAGGAAAAATGGGGAACTACTCGTAGTCTAAGTCTTAGCCTCATTGACTTGTAAATAAATAACGGAAAACCACTAGGTTAATTTTATAACGTCATTATTCAAAGTAGATACAAGAACAACGGCAGACTCGTCATCTGGGTAGAGAAGAAGTGAGGTAGTGTCAACTGTATAATTAAGTTCATGAATGCATTTTTTTTCTTTTTCCTGTTGTCTTATAGCCCGATATCAGTAGATATAGTGCAGATATCCTTCCTCTTCTGTTTGAGCGACTTGTGAATTCTACAGATGGTGGAAAGACTTCAGCTAGCATAACAAGGACGTATTATGCTCTTGAAACATTCTGTGAAAATTTAGGTAATCTGTCGGATATAAATAGAATAAAAACACTGTGAATAAAAATAAACTAGATCTGTTGTAGCCCTAAAAATGGGGCCGTTTCGGTGGGTGCCTTAATCAGGGACAATACAGTCCCAGTGTGGGCTTGAACAGGCATTTGATGGGGCTGTGTTTGAAGAGCTCCAGGAGAGGATGAATCAGACTTTGGCTTGTAGGGGGCTAAATTGGCAATTTGTGGCGAAAACAGATCTTTTTAGATTACATTGTATATATTTATATAACTAGAAGTAATCACTGATTAAGGATCCGCGTTCGTCACTTACGCAAACGAAATCTAGTGGAAAGGAGTCCAGTTTCCCGGCCGAGATGCCCCTGATAAAATCAGTCGGGGCGGCCAATCGGCAGTCACGCCCGCGACACCTCGAAAATTTGTGCCTTTGTACCACAGAAACATCAAGAATAGGATGGGTTCTGACGAACACGATTATCTTCTCCCCTTAAGAGACTTTTCATAGAGATAATGAAACAGAGTCTGGGCCTCTAGATTGCAGGTCCATCGCTCTAATAGCTGTGATTTGTTGTGTAGCTTGGTTTACAAAGAACATTCATCTACTTCATTCATAAACAACTTATAACGTCATCGTTTTTATATACCTTTTTGCAGGAGAAGGTATTCTTCCTTATCTTCCTACATTAATGGCAAAACTGCTTCTTGCTTTATCGCCAAGTACAGTAAGTAGTAACTATGTCTGTTAATTGCAAACGTCAAGCCACTTACCGTATTTATTCGAATAAGCGCCCAACCTTGAATTAGCACCCACCTCGAATAAGTGCCCATCCTAAAGGCAGAAAAAGTTAGTAAGCCCCCACCTCCACCCCCTCCTCCTCCTCCCAATCAAACTCAAATAAGCGCCTACCCCCACCCACCCACTCGAGTGACTATGAGATTGAAATTGAAATTGAATAAGTACTAATTAGAGACTTTCCCGAGGATGAAGTTTTCTTCAGAGTATTTTACAGAAACCTTGCTTTGTTACTTCTTCGCATTTTGTTATTAGCATTTATTGTTTTGTCGCAAAATAAACATACTACACTTGCTGAAAGTGGTGAAAATTTAATAAGCGCCCAGCTTCGAATAAGCGCCCACTCTCAAGGTCCAAAAATTGAATAAGCGCCCAGGGCGGTTAATCGAATAAATACGGCATTTGCATGTTGTTGAATCATGATATCAAACAAGCGTATTGTTTTACGGCTCGCTTTTCAAGTCGTTATTGTTTATTTAAGAGCCTGCTAACGAGCTCAGCCGCGGTCAGAATTTCATGGCGTAACTCCTGACAAGTTTCTGATCGAGGTTAAATACGTATAGGGAATTATTTCTTGTTAAAGTGCCCATCACCTAAAATTTTTTATTTTCTTATCTGAAACTACACCTTATCAAAATAACTTCTGCGAAAAAATTTTGCTATTTGAACCAAAGACGATATTTTTAGAATTTTTTAAAAACGTTCAAATTTGCCGCCATTTTAGCACACCATTCGTCTTAGTCTTCTCTCGGACTATGATGTACTTTAAGGAACACGTGACCTTATCGACAGGAAAACATTAAGAGTTCTGATAGGTTTTTCTTTTTCAGAAAAACTGTCTTCTTATGAAGACATTTTACGTCACATGACGTCATATATGAGCTTGCTAGTTTGCATGATCAGCGGCGCGAGTGTACCGCAAAAATGTAGACTTCAAAAATTGGTAAAAAAAAAATCGCGTTTTGTTCAAACCGCAAAATTTTTTCGCAGAAGTTATTTTAGTAAGGTATAGTTTCAGATAAGAAAATATAAAATTTTAGGTGATGGGCACTTAAAGGCACAGCAGTCAAAGAGCTGACCACGAGACTCAGTTGATCCACGCTGCAGGCGTATTACCTTCTTGTAATGTTCCATGTTGTATCGTCTTTAATGTTCTTTCTTTGTTGTAATGTTTCGTGTTCTATCGTTCTTAACTCGTGGGTACGCGCGAGCGTACCACGAGTTATTGCAGGGACTGAGATATGCAAATGAGTCACTCGCTCACTCGTAGTAGATGCACTTCGTAATTAATCGGGTCCGAACTCGAGAGCGCGAAGATCTATCGTTTCCAAAGAAGCACGCGCTCGCCGAAGTTCGGTAGCATCAAATTCCTCGCTGAAAGCGTGCATCGTGCGCTACAGCACGGTTAGGATAGAGGTCTTACCAAATTTAAGACACGCAGGAATCTTTCAAATTAGTACGATTCAAAAGCCTTTGATCCGTCCAGGCGTTAAACTTGACGAGAAGATGAGCATTTTTTCTTCGACTCCTTCAACTTCGACGCTGGCTTGATCTCCTACCTTGTAGTAGTGCAGTAGGTTATATGTATGAATGAATTTATGGCGGTCAGTATAAAACACGGACTGCGGACTACGGACTGCGGACTGGGTATAAAATACGGACTGGTGAAATGTATGGTAAATAAAGGCACTTCTTTTTCTTCTTCTTCTTAACGACTCCCCAAGATCACGGGGGGGAAATGGATGTGAGTTTGAGCATTACCTTTAAAATAACAGCGGAAATCGAGATAAGAAAACATAAGCTAATGTTTTGCATCCTACTTCGCGGAGGATTTGTGTCGGCTTTGTATCGCTTATGTTCTTTCATTTCCATGAAATGCGTTTACATTGTTTTTTACTGTCAGTAGCCTGGTTTCAATTAGCCTTAATTTCATCCGATTGCTTCGAGTCGTTTTTTCAATCGGTTAAGTATGGCTCGATCGTTTGCCCCGGTCGTTTGCCGGCGGAAGTTCCATGGAAAAGGCTTTAAATCTGAGACTTTTCGCCAAATCACGTGACCATCCTCAATGGCGTAGTGGCTATGTGAGGTCGTGTCAGCCCGAAGGTACCGGGTTCAAATTCTGCTGAGGACCTTCTTATAACTTTCTTCCCTTTTTTTTTCTTTTTTGTTTTATCTTGTTTGCCTATTTGTTTTGCTGTTTTTTTGTTTTTTTGTTTTTAAATATATACTTAAATAACTGTTACTAAAGTGCAATAAACAGCAAGAAAAGTATAGTGTTTCCAGAACAAGGATAGTATATTTATAATCTGAATTTCTATCATTTCCTAAAATTCACTGTGGGAAAACCAGAGGTGATAACTACTTGATTATTTTCTAAACAACGTACCCACGAGTTGACGATAGTCTTTCTTTGATTAATTTTCTCTTTTCGTTTTTTTGTAGAGCGCACAAATGAAGGAGTTAGCAGTCAGTGCAATAGGCGCTACAGGTACTGTTGACTGCTCTGATGACATATGCTCTTTTCTTTCTCAGTCTTTCTTTTAAGCCCCCATCCCCCCCATTGCGCAAAATCCTCTTTTTTCTTTGACATGAAGATGATAAGATTATCTCAGTCTATACACAGAAATTCCTACCGTACAGGAAGAACATTTACCTCGGTGATTGGTTGGATTTGTTTCCTTTTTTTTCTCGTTTTGTCAGGCACAGTAGTTCTTCTACTTGGTATGTGTTGGAATTTTTGATTAAAACTGCCTTTCTTTTCTTAACAGCAAGCGCTGCTAAAGAGGCAATGCTTCCTTATTTCGCTCAAATAGTTGAGTATTTAAAGGTAACTCAAGATAATTTTTTTTACGGTTTACTGTAAAGTTAATGTAGTATAGAGCGTTTTCACATGACGTCACGTCCTCCCCTATAGCGGTGTTCCAAACCAGTCCTGTGGGGGGTTTCTTTGGTAAACATTTTCTTTTGTCTCAATAAATTTGCATAGCTGCTATTCAAGTGAGTGAAAAAGCTCTATAACTCTCATTACGCATGGCTTTGATTGGCCAATTTTACAGGCAGTATTCTACGGTCGATGCTGTAAGTTGCGGATTCTTGGTCGTATTCTCCTGTTAATCTGTGGTGAAAATCTGGTCCGTAACTTACTGTAGGGACTTCGAATTCGATTATGAACTGGGAACTTTGACTACACTATTTTTAATGCAATTGTTTGTTTATTGGCCATTAAAGTTTGTACTTGAGACTGGATCGGTTGCTTCGAATTGCACTATTGGACAGCTTTTGGGGACGAACTTTGACCTAGTTTACTGCGCAACTTCGTATTAACCGATTAAACAACAACAAAAAAAAAACAATACGTGTTTCGTGTGTTATAAAAGTCACGGCTCAGTTTCTCTGCAATAGTAAAAAACAAAGCTGCCTATGCATTAAAAGTGAAATTTTATAGATATACTTTTTTGCCACTCGAAAAAGAGCGCACTTGTTGATGAGAACGTGGCAAAACACGGTAATTTTCCATCAATCAGTCAATATCCATGAATATTACTTTTCTTTACTGAAACAGTAGTTACGTTTTAAAAACTTCTTGTAGTCATTAAAATGAAGTCGCCTTTTTTAAACTAGTACCAGCTTTAGTTCAAGTTGATACTGTATTTGCTCTATAAATTCTTACATCCTCTTAACAGGAATATCTAAGCAACACTGGATCAGTTGAGAGGAACGTTTTACGTGTGCAAGCTATTGGTAAGTGGCAGTGGTCCTACCGAACTTTAGAGTTGGTAGTAAAACCCCAGGTCGAGCTGTTCGAATAGGTGCCATTGTAACTCATATACTCTGTTTGCGGCTAACCTCAGGACAACCGCTAACCTGGCTTCCATCAAATTGCCCCTATTTGTTGCCATTTTATTCGGTTAACTTTGCACCTAAATGTCCGTCTCGTCCAAGGCCTTAATTGTTGAAAGGTGGGTAGTGCATTGTACTGTTGTAATTACTATTAGTAGTATCCTCTTTTATTAGCTACTTTGAGGTGACATGACGTCTATCAAAAGTTTGTGACCCGGCAACTAGGGGAAATCTGTGACGTCACGTGGTAACAGTGTTTTGTTGCATCAACTGACGGCCGCTGTTCTCATTTTGAATCTACGAATGTCTTCACTGGATCCTCTCACCCCGTATAGTGGATAGCACGATAGTACTTTACCTCCAATTTACGGAAGTGGCAGTTTATGTGTGCTTTATGTAATTAGTACTTATAGTTGTTTGTTCGAAAGCTGTAACGTGACAACCAGGTTCGTAAGCCGTGTGTCACCCTCTCGCTGATCCATGTGCCGTATATATATAAAACCAGGGAAGCGTTGATTGTTCTTTTTATTTGTTTGTTCGCAGATACATTGGGTGTCCTAGCAAGAACGATTGGCTCAGACAACTTCATATCACTAGCAGATGAATGTATTCAGCTTGGCCTGGTAGGTTCCATACCTAATAACCTTACTGTTAAACGCCAATGTGACTCTCCACCTAATGTATGTCCGCAGCCCGCCGTACAGCGGGCTAAAATCACTAAACGGTGAAGTTGACAACAAGAGTGGATTCCAATGTGCAGTTTCATTCGATTCCAGGGTCATGAAGTTCTGTGTTCCTATAGAGCCGATCTCTGAATGAGGAGTTTTATGCGCCCTTTAGTACAAAAATTGACGTTGCCAGGGAGACGTTCCAGTTTTTGTCCGCAGCTCCACCCCCCTTACAGATGGCTGGAATCCAAACCCTTAAATTTTTGTCGGCGCCATTTGAAAAATGAAATCCGAAGGGTCTATTTTTTGTCGGCGCCTTTGAAGAAAAAATCCGAACCCCTGGGGTGCGGAAGAAAAATGGAACGTTCTAGGATGGTGAAACAAAGACGTTCTCCCTCTACAAAAACAAAAACAATAATAATTTATTTAACCACGTTATCGTAAGAACGAGCATTAAATCTACAATTATAATAATAATATCTAGTATTAAAAAAATCTTTAATCATTAATTGATTGATTCATTGATTTGTCTCGTTCGTTCATTCATTCACTCGTTCGTTCTTCCATTCATTAATGTATTCATTTGTTCGTGTTTTATTTATTTTTCTCTGTAGACACTTCTAGAGCAGGACAGGGATCCTGATCTCAGGAGATGCACGTAAACATTGTCTTTTTTTATTAAACTTGCGTACTGAATATGAAAAAAAATCCAGAAATGAATGATAAAGTAGTCGATCTTTTTACTTTTTTTGTTTAAATAACAATTTGACGAGGTTCCGAAGATCTCATTGTTTTCGGTGTACTGTTCAAGCTACTATCTTCGTCGTGTTTGCTAACTCCAGCTCAGAGGAACCGTGGCGGTACATGTTATTATCAAAACTTCTTTTCCGTTTATATTTTACACAGATATGGCTTGTTTGCATCAGTATCCACAATATTGAAGACCAACATGGGAAGATATTTAAAAGACATCATTAAATACATGATTGATTCACTACAATCTACAGAGGGAATTGTGGTAGGTCACCTCAATCATTGATTCTGGTGATGAATGATTTGAAACCACGTGTGTTTTACCAGCTAACCGCTACCAGAATGGGCACTGGGACCAAAGGGCACAGTTTTGAAGACCCAAATTCGGTTTATTGTTGTTGTAAAAAGAGATTTCCTGTGTTGTACATATATCGCGGAAGCTCTAGACAGGCTTAGTCTCTAAAAAAGTCGTTATTTCGGTCATCGAGCAGGACTATCGCGCTTGACTGTTGAGTGGCAGGTCGCGGACTCAATCTCCTGCGGGCCGGAATAATACTCATGTTCTCAAAGTTAACTAGAAAATGAAATTAAGGTACTGCCTTTGTCTTTGAGACGGTCTCTTCTTCACTGGGAGACGTAAAAATGGTTTTCTCCATTAGAACTTTGCTGCTAAAAACATTGACACTCCAATAAAGTGCGTTTTTATTTGTCTTTTCTCAAAATATTGGATACCAAATGAGATAAGAAAAAAAAACTTTGACACTTCAATATAGTGCGTTTTTATTTGTCTTTTCTCGAAATCTTGGATACCAAATGAGACCAAATTACTGTGGCATAAAAGACAAGAAGCAAAAAGCTCCTAACTCAGAACTTAAAAAGTCACGTTTAATGAACGCGGGAAAACCTCTTGTTTCTCTGATGACAGACTCACTATGCAAGTGAGGATGACCCTAGTTTTCTACTTGAGGACGAGGATTTAGAAGATGATGATGAAGATGATGATGAAGTCACCGGGTATGTTTTAAGTAGACCCCTTTATGTTTTGTTTTCGCAAACAGACCACGTGATGTTCTAAAGATGTGGTAAAACGGGCAGCAAAAACGTGCAAATTATTCAGGTTTTTGCAAGTTGGGTGAATGCTGACCTCTGATTGAATAAAATTACGCAGGAGTCACGCCATACACAGGAGTTACGGCGTCAATTACTGCAAAGCAAGATTGCCAAAAAGTAGAACTATACACTCTACTTTCTGCAACAAATTTTCGCTGCCTGCGACAACCTGAATTGTTCCAAGACAGGTTTGAACGTGGTTAGTAAAACGTGCTATTGAACTCGTTTTGCAGCAATGTTGCAAAACAAGTTGCACGTTTTTGTTGCCCGTTTTTCCGTGCCTTAAAACTGTTACAAGCGTATGTGGGGGCAAGGGTGGCGCAGTGATAAGAGCAGACGCCTTCTACTAATATGGCCTGCCATATGTGGGTTGCTCGCGTTTGCTCCGAGCGGTTTTCTTTTTTTTCGGGTAGTCCGATTTTCCCCTCTCCTAAAAAACCAACACTTCCCAAATCCAATTGGAGCGCAGGGACACGTTTGGGCGAGTTCTTAAGAACTTCTGAGTGCTTCGTGGGTAAATGAGACAAACTACAATTTACTTGTGGATACGACAACACTTTAAGAAACAGTTCTTTGGGGTAACATCACCCGGTCTGAAACGGAGAAACAAAACATGCAAGCTACGATGGTTAACTTAAGCTGACTGTACAGTAGAGCCCCATTCACCCCTGACATTGTACGTCCTAATATTGATCGGGAGATAGTCAGTGGTCCTTATAATTTCACTGCTGACTTAAATATCAAATTCACATTTAGAATACTTGCTATAGAATTCAACTTTTAAAAACTTATACCTTTCTCTAACCTAAACCAAGGACAGTTTTGTCCAATTGACTTTTTCGGTTTTAACCCTTGATGACTTGAGTTGTTTTGATTTCCCTGGAGGAGCGCGCGAGATATCCGATATCCTGCGTGGCAAGGCTGCTAAGGAAAGGGGAGAGCAGGAATTTACGCGCGCGAGAACGGGAAGAGCACATGATCGTCACGTCTCTCGCGCGCACCTGCTTGATATCGGGATTCTTAGGTGATCACCAGTGTTCATGTGTTTTGTTTTATTGTAGGTATAGCGTGGAAAATGCTTATTTAGAAGAAAAAGAAGACACTTGTAACGCTTTAGGAGAAGTAGCAGAGAACTCAGGGTAAGGGGATTGATTTTCGAATATCTCCTTTTCAAATATATGTTGTGGTTCAATTAAGTTTTTCCCTTTGTTTTAAACTCATTATCATACATTATCATACATTATCATACCCCAAAACAAAGGAAAATAAAATTTGAACCAAGGATAAAATTGAACCACAACATAAACGCTAAGGACAGATGGTCACTTTCCCGGCGGAACTCTCATATGAAAGGGCGGGACGCTCGTCGTCTCGCTTGGGGGTGTAAATTTCGGATTTTGGTCTCACTGAGGGTGTTCTGGGCAAAACGCCATTATATTTAGCCGTTAAGGTCTCTTTGAGGGTTGCACGCGAAGAAATATTTAAAAATTATATATTTTCAATGTGTTTTATTTACTCGATTCATGTAATCAAAGTTTAACATGGTCTGTTTTAGGGGTCAAAAAGGTTGGGCCACGCCCAGATTGGTCTCCTTTAGGGGGTTTAATTCAAAATTTCCGACAAGCATCCCCGCCCCTTTCATATGGGAGTCCCCCCCAAGCTTACTTTCGCCAGACAGAGCGCTGACCATCTTACTGTTATTTATTCCTTGATACAGGAAGGAGTTTCTACCTTATTTAGATGAATCATTTAAAGAAGTCTTAAAGCTTGTACAGGTAGGAAGAGAGACTAAAAGGAGCTGTGGCAAGAAATTTATCCAAATTTAAAAAGTGGGAACTATCACCAAACTGAGTAAAACATAAAAATAACCACACAAAAAAATGAAAAAAAAAGGTATAAATAACATAACAAATGGGAAAGGAGGACTGGCGGATGGACAAACTTGAAGAAGATTGAAACGGTTTGCAATTGTGGTTTTTGAAAACTTGTTAGCCTGACATTTTTCGAAGTTCATTTTAGTTGTTTCTACGTTTGATATAATGCACGAGAGACACGATTGTGTCATCTCCTAGTAGTTTTTCAAGTTCCATAGTGAATAAGGACGTGTAATTGGTATTATTAATAAAATGAACTAATCAGCCTTGACACTAGCCTCCCACGCAAACGTTCTCAGGGGTTCGTCACTTAGTGGGGCAGGAACGCGTGACGAACCCCTAAGAACGTCTGCGGGGAGGCTACCGTGACACCCGTTTTAAGCATTTCCTGTTGTTAATATTATATACTGCTTATTATAAACCGAGAGTGAGGTCATTACAGGGAAATCTAGGACCGAGGCCTTGATGTATTAGCGAGGTCAATACATCAAGGCCGAGGTCCGAGATTTTCCTGTAATGACCGAACGGACGAGGTTAATAAGTTACTTATTATATGGCCTTTTCATCATGGACCTGAACCTGGTTGTAAAGTTGTTAGTAAACCTTATTGTACCTGTCAGTTTCCTCACACAGGTGTACGGAAAGGAGCAGTGATGGCTTTAGGTCAGTTCTGTAGCGTATTCCATAACGTACTGCAAGAAGCTGGTGCAGAAGACAAAACGGCCTGTATGTTCATATTAGTCTTTTTTATAAGGCAAGCAGGGCGAGTTAGCTGATTATGAGGCGAGGGGGCCATCGTTGCGCTTAATTCGAGCTCCCCTAATGCGCGCACGTGAACGCACTGCCCTCTCATCTTGCCTCTCGAATCCACCAGAACTTCGATTACTTTAACGTGTTCCAAGCTCTAAGATTGTAGTGCAGAGATCGTGAAAAATGACGCGAAAAACGCGCGGGGGTTAGGGAGAGAGAAGGTGACCGCGTCAATCGTCTCTATTTTCGCTTGGCTTGATTTTGGGACCTCCCTACTACCTAAGAGCCTGGCACAGGCTACGATTCCTTCCGATCAAATTTACTTAGCTTGTGTGTTAAAGGAAACAATTTAAAGCCACATGGAAACAGAGACAGGGGGCCATTGCAATTTCGCTTAGATTGCAACGTTGCTCAAAAGCTATAACAAAAAAGGGGGGGTTCCTTGGACAGCTAGTTTCCCCCTACCCACCCACCCACCCACCCACCCAAAGTGCTAGCCCGAATACTAGCCCATGAAAAATGCTAGCCCGTGATCCCCAGCTGTACAAGAAAATGCTTACATAAAAGAGTGGAGTCTCCATGGAATTGTTTTGCTACACCAACATGGCCGCCGCGAAGTCATGACAAAACGATCTGTTGTCTCTTAGGAGACCAGAAATGTCAGGACTTGAGGAACGATGCTGCTCGTCAGCTATAATTTTTTAACCTTTCCGTGGAGTTCGTTACAAGATGTTACTAATCCGTATTACGTTTCTTTGCAGTGCAGCGTATGCTTAGTACGACCATACCAACATTTATCACCGTTATAACAAAGGACAAGGACAGATCAGTCGTCATGGCAACACTGCAGTCTCTTAATGAAGTTTTAAAGTCGGTCAAGAGTTTGATCATCGATGAACAAGGACACCCAGATGCTATTGCAAATGCTGCTAGAACAGTTCTAACGCAAAAGGTCTGTTCGTGGCATTCTCTGTGCATTAGCCTACTGTCAAAGTTAGTCAGTGATATTCACTAGAATCCATTCATTGGAAATACTCACAAACCCCGGCAGTGCTTAGCTAAGGGAATAGTATACCCCCTAGCCTATTCACAGACCCTCAATTTTTTAATTGTGTCGCCGACTCTCGGAAAGTAGTCTGTGTACAGGCTATAACCGCCCCCGCCCCGCCACCCCCCCCCCCCCCCCGCTCCCCCCTCCTACAGACTGAGCAAGAGCTTTCACTTTGCGTGGTGTTTTTAGTGCTCGTAAGTAAGATACCGATAATAAATAAGTTAACAATCTGCACTGAGAGAAGGCGAGCCTGTCGGTTACATACAAGCGTAGTCTAGCAATCAGCGTGCTAACCCTTTGGTCACGCCGTCTCGCGCTAATTGAAAAGAAACGATGGTAATCTATAATGAATTAGGAAAGATGCGTTCATTTTACCGACATTACAGCTTGAATTTAGCAAATGAAATGCCTCTCATGTTTCGTTTTAGACTGCCTGTCAGCAAGGCGAAGACGATGACATTGATGATTCCGACCAACAGGCCGAGTTTGATGCTATGTTGATCGAATACGCAGGAGATATTCTTCCTTCGCTGGCTACTGCTGTAGGCGGCCCCACCTTCGCTCCATACTTTGCTGGCTTCTTACCTCTGTTACTCAAGAAAACTGTACGTAAAGTGTCTTACATATAGCTTACGCAGAGCTTCTTATGGGTCGTCACGCAATTCTTTCAGGGAAGAATTGTAGGACGACACAAAAGAACGTCTGTAGAGGGCAGTGTCACGCGTAACATGGAATATCTTTTGGGGAAGGGTGGTGCCGTTAAGCTCATGGCTGAGCAAGAGGGGAGGTACCCTGCTTTTAACCTAGATCTTTACATCTAGATAGGCTTAGTGAAAGTCATGTACGAGTTACACCTAATAATATTGAAGCAATTATTATTATTTATTTATTTACTTATTTATTTCCACATTCTTGAGGTTTTTCTCATACAGTAGGTAACATATTGTATAGACTACAAGTAGTTCCTCATTTCTCTCACGCATACCTGTACCAGAGCGAGCGAAATGCGCTAGACCGCGTTGGAATCGCTACCCATGAAAGATGACACGTAAGAGTAACACGGACCTTCCTCGCCGGAGATCACCTGTGGCGATTTCACCCGCGTTTGCGTCTTCACACGCTCTGCTTTCCCTGAAAAAAATTAGGGACTATTCGTAGTTTAAAGACCCAATACTGTGTCCTGCAACCCAATGATGATAACCTACGTTCTTCATAAACTTTAAAGCACTGCTCTTCACTCTTCACATTGACAAAAGGCAAACTTAACAAATGGCGGGGAGATAGTCACCTGGTCATCTCCGCTATTTGTCGTTTACCACGTGCGCTCATAAATTAGACTCTATTTCCCTTTCCGTTCCTATATGTAACGAGTCTTTGGTAATATATTTTTCATTCTGGCTGTTCCTTTTTCAGAGGAAATCTTGTCCGGTTTCTGATAAATCATTTGCCATTGGAACTATTTCAGAGGTAAAGCTCATTTTGATAGTTTATTTAACGAGTTTACAATCTTTATCATCGAGAATTCGTTTCTTTTCCTGTTTATCTTTATTACTATAATCGAAATGTTCAAGAAACCGAAAGGAAGATTGTACATAAACTAAGAGTTACGTGGAAACCGTGCTTTAGTTGTTCCCTTTTTTTCAGTAACACAACAGAGCTTTAAATCGCTTTCCGTTTCATATTCAGCTGCCATCAACTTCCACCCTACCCATCCGTACTAAATGAAAATCGTTAGCCCTTCAATTCCAAATATCGACATGTTTATTCTTCATACTATTCTCCTAACTCTTCTAAGGAGAATTTGTCTGAAATCAAACCTTTATCCTTTGGTCATAAGTGTCATCATGCTTGTGTTTGGTTTAACTCTTCCACTTCCTGACCAAGTAATTATGAGATGATTCGTAGTTCTAACTTTTGAGTCTGTGGACAAAATCCTATGGTATTGCCATTCAAATGAAACCTCTTCAGTAGTACTTTCGCACGGTACTATTTATTTAATATGTAGCTTTAACTTTTGAGTCTGTGGATGAATTCCTATGGTGTGACCATTCAGATGAAAGCTCTTTAGCAGAACAATTGCATGATGCCATTTAGTATTAGGATTGTACAAGAGGAAATTTGGAATTTGTTGTGAATTTTCACTCTGGCCACTGTTGAGAGTAAAGAGGTTAAGCAGTGATATTTTTAAAAGAAATAAGATGCTGTTTCCTGTGAAGGCTCAAAAAGATAGAAGTTGTTTTGCAGTGGCTCAACAAGTCTTACCCTCGATAAGTCTGCTTTTAGACGACTTTCCCTTAAATAACCAACCGAAGAGCACACTAAAATAAATGTAACCAAAGCGATCGTAAAATATTTTGGCTTAATACGTTCCGCCTACAGATACTCCTCGCCATGGGACACGCCATAGCCCCTTTTGTCCAGCCTTTGTTCCCAGTTTTCATGACGTCACTCAAGGACGAAGACGATGAAGTTAGAAGCAACACGATCTATGGACTGGGTCTCTTGGCATTCTATGGTGGAGATATCATGTTACCGTATCCTTTCAACTGTAGTGCAATTTTACCGGGATTGTTGTCGGTTTTCACAACCAAGACTGGCCTGTAGAGCCTTTTCACTTACATGGCCAGCCCCGATGCAAATTTATTGGAGCAAAACGAGGAAACCACTACCCCACCCCCATCACGCCAATGATCTTTTGTAGGAGGTTGAGACGTGCAGAAAGCAACTAGGATTGTTTACAACGAGACAAGCGAAACTTCTGCACACAGGCGTTGACAAGAGAGCGGTTCTGACCGGTTACAATAATTTTTTTCTACTTTTTGTAAAATAGCACTAACTGTCCCACTACACTCTTGTAAGCGATATTGAGAGCGCCAACGCAAATCTGCAACCTGTTGCACTCGCGGGAAAACACGTCAGTGAATCATTAGCATTTTGGAGTTCTGAATCACGTTATAAATTGGTCATTGCGAGGAAGTTGGTGGTTTCGAAATTCCACTATAAGTGTTTTCCGATTCAGTTAACTCGAAGACGAGATTTGACTTTAAAAAAAAGTCCTCCCTCTATCACAAAATGATAAAATTTAAAATTTGATTACTTTCTCCCATTACTATAATGAATGACGACGGCTATCACGTTTTCCCGCCAAAATGACGTTGGTTCACGCGCGCGCACCCTTTAGTAGGGAGCTTAAGCAACTACGACGACGACCACAACGACGACTTCAAAAAAAACAATAGGTTTAATGATCAAAACAACAGCTCTGCACGTTTATCACGCTTTTAAGTACATTTCTTTGACGTCCACTGCACGACTACGACGTGAAGCCTCCTAATTTGACGTTTTATAGAGGAAGTGGACATAGGCGACAAATTTTCCTTCCTCTTTTTGAACCTGAGAAAAATCCTTTAAGAATTCAACTACAGGAAAAGTCGCCAGTATTTGGCATTTTGAGGGGGTCCAAATAGACGCGATTAAGTTCGAAAGAACGCAAATTCATTTTTTTACCGACGGTTTCACTGCTGTCGTCGTCGTCCTTGCTTAAGGTCCCTAGTATTGAGAAATCTCGTTCTTGAAGTTGTCCTCGTCTTAGACTTAAAAGTCTCTTATAAAAAGACCTATGTTTCCTTGACTATTCTAACTGCAGTCATTATCAGAACGTTTTAGAATCGCTGTTCGTTATCCTGTCTCAGAACCAACCTCCTCGAGTTGTGGATAACATCTGTGGTGCTGTCTGTAGGATGATCATGGCAAATAGGAATTCTATTCCCATGGAAAAGGTTTGAAAAGACCGTTAGTACTGTGATGTCACAAGCGTAAAGGTCTGGGAGGGTGGGGAGGCTTCTGCCTGGTGTAGTAGACTAGCGGAGACTGGGTCTAGAAACTAGCCACAAATAATCTTGTAAACGCCTCCGCGAAATCATAAGGGTAGTAAGCATAACGTTAAACAAATCTGCGACTAAGCACATTCTCGAAGGCTGAAGAGTGTCTACAAAGAGTGCTGAACAAGCTGGAATGGAATTGCTAGCTCTGGCTAGTAAGTACGGTTTACCAAAAATATGCTATGTTGAGAAAAAGAGTATTGTAGCAGTAGCGAACGTGTTTTGCCAGTCTAAAGTGTCGCATTGCCAATTACACTATTTTTATACTTACATGGTAACAACTTTGCCTGTTTTACAGCATGCAAATTTGCTTTAAAATTGGCTGCACTGTTTGACTGAATTTTCTTTCAAATCTCTTCACGTTTTTCTATTCATATCATTCAGGTGGTATCCATTCTTTCAGGTTTTCCCGGGAATTCTCCAATGCCTACCGTTGAAAGAAGACTTCGACGAAAACCATCCTGTTTACTCGTGCATCATAGAGTTGTTTAGCGATCAACACACGCTGATCCGGCAGTTCCTGCCACAACTTCTAGCGGTGTTTTCTCAAGTTCTTCCTTCGGGAACTTTGCAGGAAGGTAAGTTTCCCGGAGGAGTGAGGGTTAGGAATTACTCGCGCATCAAAGAGTTGTTTAGCGATGAACACACGCTGATCAGGCACTGCCTGCCACAACTTCAGCGGTGTTTTCTCAAGGTCTTTCCGCCGGAACTTTGCAGGAATGTAAGTTACCTCGCGGGGGGGTTAGGGTTAGGGATTACTCGTGCATCATAGAGTTGTTTAGCGATGAATACACCCTGATCAAGCGGTGCCTGCCACAGCTTCAGCGGTGTTTTCTCAAGTTCTTCCCGCGGAAACTTTACAGCAAGGTAAGCTCCCGGGGGAGGGGGATACACCCTATAATGGCCAATACGGGGAGGCTCCGCCCGAACGGGGTACCCTTATCAGGCTTCAGGTATATAAAAGAGTGGGAAATTCACTTGTTGAAGTGTATTAAATGGAAGGGAAATCTGTCATTTCGGTCCGTAAAAAGTCCTAAGGGCCAACAGATGCATTTTATGGCTGTTAAAAAGAAGAGAAAAGGTTCTGGTCTTGTGATTTGTTCATATTTAAAAGACAGTGCATTTACAACGGTTAAAAGGCGTGGAAAGTTCTAAAATAGGTATGTAAAAAGGGTACCATTTGTCAACAGAAGGTATACTAAAGGAGTACGTTTTCTTTCAAAATGGGAGCCTCCTCGTATAACACTTTGTTGAGTACCCCTCTGTGGCTAAGTTAGCTCTGAGATAATTCATTTATCACATGATAGTCATAATGGGTAATAAGAGGCTGTAGGAAAAACGTTTGGACAGCAATCTAGGTCAAGGAGTTTTCTTATAAAAGAAGAGCTCCAAATCGTAGACTCCTTGGCAAACTTTCAAAGCTCATTTGACCGGCCAAAATCATTTTTTCCCAGCAATGGTCCGCCATGCGGAATAGAGCCGATTTTCTGGTTGTCTTTTGGTTAAAGGTGAAGGACAAAGGAAAGTTTAGTGAAACCCTTGTACTCTTAAATTTACACACACCCTTAAAATTTAGGTAATAATTTGGAAAATGAATAGTTATAGTTGAAGTTATGGAATTGAGTTTCACAAAGAGACTCAAAGCTCGAACCACAAACCAACTAAATTAATAATGATCAATGAAGAAGTCCTTTTTTAATGATCCCAGCAAAGGTTTTCATCCACACCGGAGTGAAATGTTCGAGCTACTTGCCAAAAAAATAGCACCTTGTGGAAGTTGTTCTGAAGGGGTTTCGTATGAATGTCCACAGCTGAGGGTTTTATTCAGACTCAAGAGTTAGATTAGCCTGCGAACAGCAGACGCATTTCCGGTCGTCGCTTCTACGACCGGAAATGCGTCTGGTGTTCGCAGCTTAGAGTTAGATATGCACTAGATTTTTCGATAATGTGTATAATTTACTAAGGAAGTGAAGTGGTTTGCCTTTATCGGTAAGATTGACCTGATGGTTCGTTACATTTTCAGGCATCCGTGCTGGACTCATCAGTATGGTACAAACAATTCAGCATCAATCACCACAAAGATTTCAGAACATTCTGGCAGAAATGCCTCCAGAGCATGCTCAGGTACTTGTAACCGCTGTCTCTCTACAGGCACCTGGTTGACGTCATCCTAGTTTAGCGGACAACGCTGATTGTTGTGCATAAAAATTGTGTCTGAAAAGACCAACGTCTCTCCGAGGATCACGCTTACTTTTCCAATTCCAAGCTTTGATGTCAAAGTTTGGCGTCGGTTTCATCTTACCGAAGCCGTTTTTGTTAAGACGGTCGGAATCCGATTTGATATAACTTATACCATATGATATGACCAATCTACTCAATTGTTTCACGAAAACTTGAATATTGCTGCGGATTTTTTCTTCACGATTTAAATCACAGAGGAAACAAACTGGGTAACAATTGATTTTTAGTCCGGCGGTCATCAATTACACATCCGCACAAATGAAAAATGCGAGGAAAGGGAAACTAGTGGTTTATTCTTCATCGGCATGGTACCTGCCCTTCCTACTCATGATTCAACTCAACTGGGACATACATTCACTATGTACCTCAAAAGGCAGCTGTGACTAAAATAACCATTCCTCGAAATGTATGTTATTTAACTTGATGTTACCATCATATTCCGCGACGCGCGTTGTGTAACTCACACGAAATTCTAAATAAATACGTCTTCTTGTATAGCTTACCCTTCGATCGTTCACCCTCGAACAGCACACGAAATACTGGAATAAAAATGGAACAGTAACCAGGAGTAGTAAGAGAGTAAAATTTATGACAAAAAGCGTCATCTGGTGGGGTTTTAAAGACAGCGAACTTAAAGCTTCCAGTGTGAAGCCATTATAAACTAATTTACATAACGGACGATTGGAAAATATATATGGTGAAGGGTTGTGTGAAAAATTAAAATCTTTGAAAATGTACGAAATATGTACCGAATACCGTAAAGGATGTCGTATTGTTTAGATAGGGGCTTGGTGTCGTTTACTAGGGAAAAAAGGCTGCATTCCAAACGAATAACATGTCAAAAAAGATTCTAATTTTTTAGCTCTGAAATAACCATTTCATTGACTTCGATTATGCCAGTATAATAGACAAATGAAACTTACAGAGTTCCATAAACTAATAGTCATGGCACATAGCAAACACTACTCGAGTAGAAAATTGCTCTAAGCCGATACATAAACGAAACTATATACTTTAAAATTATATATTTTTTACATCGGCTTCCATTAGATACGAACGATTACATTTTTTCCCGGTCTCATTTTTTAATTTAATTGCTTCTTTTTCACTTTACATCCCCGTTTCGTGCTGTATTGGTAAATCTGGCGATTTTATATGTAATTTTCTTTAACTAGATCGTTGCTGTTTTGTTTTTTTGTGTTTTTTCCTCCGTCTTTTTCTTCTGTACATTTAAATGGCATTCGTGTAAAGAAAAAAGATCCGGGGCTAATTTCCGTGGATCAAGTGCTTCTAATTTAAGAACATGGACAAGAGCTACCTTACTGGAGTAAGCCAATCAGCTCGCGGGAAAAAGCTGAGTGGAAAACGCTTGCATATTCATGCTTAATAGGTCATTGACTCAGTAAGGACCACAGAAACATCATGAAAGTGTTTTTATTAGAAGTTGTTTCGATGGTCGGACACTGTTGTCTTTTAAGGGATGAAACCAATCATTACATGGGAACTATTCAAGTACAAAGCGCTTGCTTATTTCAGCTTATTAAGTGGCTGACAGAGTAATTAAGAAGTGTATATACCGTAAAATTCCGAAAATAAGCCCCGGGGTTTATATTTTTCAAAGGCCCTTTTTGAGGGGCTTATATACGGAGGAAAATTACGTTTCAAAATTGGCTAGGCTATACTTGGAGGGAAATTTGCGTCTCAAAATCGATTGGCCGAGAGTAAAGAATGAACTACGCAAACAGCAATAAACTGTACCACTTTCTGACTGCAATCATTTGGCACACGTAATAGTTAATTGGAAAATACAAAAATTGATAGGTTACCGTACCGTTATTGCTTTGTTACTTTGTATTTGAGGGCAATTTCCAAGTACAAGCCCCCGGGGCTTATATTCGGAGGGGTGATTTAACGGAGGGTTTTTTGCTTTTGCTTTACGAGTTTGGGGGGCTTATTCATGAAGGGGCTTATTTTTGGAATTTTACGGTATTTGGGAGGTCTTCTTTTTTTCTGTATTATACATCATCGATAACGGCGCACAATTATGGAAGAAATTGACGAAAAAAAGCAATTGAATGATTAAATGACAGCGTTGCTGTAAGTGTCATTTAATTGTGGTTCAGCGATAAAAAGTACCAAAGCATTTTGATTCTTAACTGTAAACATGTATGACCCGAACTCAACTACAGGTTCCAATTCAATCTTCAATGTTTCGAATACCTTGGACGAACCTCCGCGACTTAGCGCGCAAGAACAGATGTGTTTGATCATCAACGTCATCTTGAACATCATAACTTGTCCGTTCACTGTTCTTCTTAACGCTTTAGTGATAATTGCAGTGAAAACAAGACCAACACTTCAGAGCTATGCCAATATTCTACTGGCCTGTTTAGCTGCTACCGATGCAGTGAGTGGTGTTCTGGCACAACCATCGTTTATTCTGTACATGATTTTGTTGGTACTTGGAGTGGGTGGTAAAAGCGCTGAAGACGCAGCCGAGAATTTCCATTTCTCTTCCATACGCGTTGTGCTCGTCTGTTCATCACTTCATCTGATATTGGTGACTTACGAGAGGGTAATTGCGATTAAATTTACCATGTACTACCCTATCTTTGTAACAAGACAGAAACTCAAGATAGCAGTGGGCGCTTTTTGGTTCCTTTCAATTTCGTCTGAGGTACTAAAACACGCCATGGACAACCCTTTATATTCAAACGTTATAGCGGTCGTGGCTTTAATTTCTTGTGTTGTTTTTATCTCAATTTCTTATTTTTTATTGTACCAAGAAACCAGCCGACATCAAAGGAGAATGAAAACTGAGCAAGTACCACAAGGAGAAGTAAAACGATTTGCCAAAGAGAGCAAAGCCCTCCAGACAACTGTGTTCGTAGTAGGAGCTGTTCTAATGTGTTTTTTCCCTATTTTCATACTAATTTTATTAGTAATTTTGTGGTCGGGTCCAGCTGTAATTGCAGCAAGCTGGTTTTTGGTTTTGACACCATTTGTTCGTACATTCAGCATGTTCAACTCCTTCCTCAATCCACTAATTTACTGTTTGCGACAAAGAGAAATGAGAAAATTCGTATTAAGATTTCCTAAATCAATACAAGTGGTACAACCCGCTGATATTGGAGAGATTTAATAAAATAACGTCGATGGCGAACGGCAAAGGTCACACTCGATTTGACGATTTCTCAAAATAGAAAAAGAGTACGAGATAAAATCCGTGCAAAGTATAGTCAAACCTGTAGTAAGAGTTAAGAGGTCACACTTGAGAAATGGCTTATTGACCACTTATTTTAAAATACATGATGACAGTTTGACAAACCTAAGAGTTACTCAAGAAAATCGGAGGATGATGAAAGAGACTATCCCACGGCAAATCGACCTGAAAGTGTCTCTACGTCTTCTTGTGACAAAAGAATGGAAGTAAAAAACCACTATAACGGCAAATCTTGTCACTGAAGGTGATCTTTTAATAGAGTTGAAGATGAAGAAAAACTTGTTGGGACGTCGGAAAAAGTGACGACTTAATAGAGGTGACCACTAGTCCCTAGGCCTCATTATTCCGCGCGGCCAAAGCGTTTCCGGTCACGTGGTCCAAGTAGTACCCTCCCGTTCGCCTCGTATACGTCACCGAAGTAAATTGACCGGGAGGGACTGAAAAAACGCCGTACAGGGACTAGGAAAAATCGTATTGATGATATTGCCGTGAAACTACACATTGAGCCCGCTTACATGGAGAAAAAGTGTTCCCTGTAAAAGGTCACCCTCCCAGCCGAGCCAATTTTAGGCAAGCGTTTGTATGACAAAAAAGGTTAACCCCTTTGTCCGAGCCAACAGCGCTTTCGCGTACTCTTATTTCACTTTGTTGCGTTGATCAGGCTGGGCGAGCCGAAGTGTTTTTATGGAGGAAAGTGTGAATTGTCCGGCAAGGAGGGTGACCCTCCAATCACAAAAGGCTAACCCGGCTAGACGGGTCATTCTTCTTGCCCAGCCAACTTTTTGTTTCTAATTGAAACGGTTCGCCATGTTTGGAAGGTAAAATGTTTGAAAAAATAGCTCACCCAGGGTGGCTCGGGTAGGCCGATGACTTTTCTACCCGGGACAAGTTTTCTCCATACAAACGGGACCTGGGTCGTTAAGAAACAAACTCAATCTGATCGTTTCGTTCTCTCTCACACTGAATAACTCCACTATATTAACCGGGCGCGTGGGTTGAAATGTGCCTGGGTAATCGAATGATAACCGGTTCCGAGGGACTTTTCTGAAGTTTCTGAATTTTGTATCCAAGAACAAACCAGGCAGTATGTTAAACTGGCACATAAGCCAACCGTATCAAGGGATGTTCTTGGTCTTTAAAAAATGCTAAAGAACTAACGCGAATGCATGCATGTAATATCCTCACCTTCGAATACAGTGGGTTACTGGCGGATACTGAAAGGCTTCGAAACAAAAAGAATAACAAACTCTTGCTAAATGCTGTGAAAAATTTTAACTCGAAAAAGATGACGTAACAAAAAATCAAGAATCTTTTTGGACCAACAATAGGACCTAAGAAACATTAAAATCCATCGACTTTAATCTGTCAAAATTTCCTATTTAAACTTTTGAAGCCCACTTACGAGATTTAAATATCTCCAGAAAGACTAGAAAGGCATATATAATATATCTGACATTTAAAGTAATAAATGCTTACAAATCAACATTTACATTAAAAATCTATCTTAGGTTCTCCCAGATCGCGTGTGCTGTTTTTTCTTATTATTATTCTTGTGCAAAAATTGTACCACATTAGTGCAAAGAAAAAAGATCGCTAGAAAGAATAAATAAAGTGCTGCTAAGGTACGAACATGAACAAGTTAACCAATCAGTTCGCGGGAGAAAGCTTAGCGGAAACACTTGCGTTCTCAAGTTTTTTAAACAGTAATGGATCATTGACTAAGGGCCACTGAAACAATATAAAAAGTGTATTTATCAAAAGTTACTTCGATAGTCGGACACTGCTGTCTTCTGTAAGGGATGAAATCAATCTTTTGGCATGGGTAATATTCAAGTACAAAGTGCTTGCTCTTTTTAGCTTATTAAGCGGCTGATTGAGTAATTGAGAAATGTATATATTTTGCAAGGTCGTCTTTTTTTCTGTAATATACATTATCGAATCATTGATAACGACGCACAATAGCAGAAGTTGACCCAAAAGAGAGCAATTGATTGAGTACATGACAGCGCAGCTGCAAGTGTCATATTATGGTACAGTGATGAAAAGTACAGAAGCATTTTGATTCTTAACCGTAAACATGTATGACCCGAACTCAGCTACAGGTTCCAATTTAACCTTCAATGTTTCGAATGCCTTGGACGAACCTCCGGGACTTAGCGCACCAGAGCAGATTTGTTTGATCATCAACATCATCTTGAACATCATAACTTGTCCGTTCACTGTTCTTCTCAACGCTTTAGTGATAATTGCAGTGAAAACAAGACCAACACTTCAGAGCTATGCCAATATTCTACTGGCCTGTTTAGCTGCGACCGATGCAGTGAGTGGTGTTCTGGCACAACCATCGTTTATTCTGTACATGATGTTGTTGTTACTCGGAGTGGGTGGTAAAAGCGCTGAAGACGCAGCTCAAAGTTTCCATTATTCTTCCATACGCGCTGTCCTCGTCTGTTCATCGCTTCATCTGATATTGGTGACTTACGAGAGGGTAATTGCGATTAAATTTACCATGTACTACCCTGTCTTTGTCACAAGACAGAAACTCAAGATAGCAGTGGGAAGCTTTTGGTTCCTTTCAGTTTTTTCCGAGGTAATAAGACACGCCATAGTTGTTCCTTTGTTAACAAACGTTATAGCGGCCGTTGCTTTAATTTCCTGTGTTGTTTTTGTTTCAATTTCTTATGTTTTGTTGTACCAAGAAACCCGCTGACATCAAAGGAAAATGAAAACTGAGCAAATACCACAAGAAGACGTGGAACGATTTGCCAAAGAGAACAAAGCCCTCCAGACAACTGTGTTCGTAGTAGGATCTGTTCTGATTTGTTTTTTCCCTGTGTTCATAGTATTTTTATTAGTATTTTTGTGGTCGGGTCGAGCGGTAGTTAGAGCAAGTTGGTTTTTTGTCTTGACACCATTTGTTCGTACATTCAGCATGTTCAACTCCTTGCTCAATCCACTAATTTACTGTTTGCGACAAAGAGAAATGAGAAAATTCGTATTAAGATTTCCTAAATCAATACAAGTGGTACAACCCGCTGAGAACTTAGTAGAAGTGAGTCATAAAAGATATTCTCAATAATCGTTTCGTTTTCTCGCTTTGAATTACTCAACGATATGAGCCGTATGCGTGAGTTGAAAATGGTTCGTCAAAGTGCCCCACGGTAATCGTACGATAGTTTAAGGGCGTTTAAGCGTAACAGTTTGCATCTGAAAACAAATCAGGCTGTAAAACTGGCACAAATAAGCCACCCGTATCAAGAAAGTCAAGGAAAGCCTGGTCTTTAAAAAAAATGCTGAAGAACACAAATTCATGTCATATTCTTCTTGCCGGAAACTGCTACTGGCCCTTCACTGTGACGTGGATAAATGCTTGGAGACAAAAGGATTTTGCTAAAAATCCGACAAGATGAATTGCGCAACCATATGACATTGTAACTGTTATACTGGTGATTTTGCCTCCATCCAGGCCTCAGATGCCTTATAATCTCGGTCAATTCATTTCAGTATTACTGTGGAAAATTTAAACTCGAAAAAGATGACGTAAAAACCATCAATGTGAACTTCAACTTGAACTTCAACTTTATTTATTAAAAATGGTGAAAACGAAAAAGGAATTGACGAAGGGTTTGAAAGCGTATAATTTGTTCACATACAATAAAGTTACATAACTTTTAACTCAACTTTTTAAATTATCAATGCCGTCTCATTATAGTCATATTTGCTTTTTAAAATGTTCGGCATACAATGTAGCTTGACGCAGAAGGCGAGGGTCTATTTGGACCAAAAATCGAACCCAAGAAACATGAAAATCAGCCAAGAGAAAATAAAATCACGTTAACTCTGTTTTGCGTTTTTCAGTAATAATCAATGAAAATTGTTTGTGTTTGACCGCGCGCGTGCTTTTTAAAATATGTTATTTCGAGAAAAAAAGAACACACGCGCATATTAGATTTTAGAAACATGCAGCTATGCCACAGCCGAACTTGTTTGATGTTGTTGTTGTTTGTTTGTTTTTGTTTTAAGAGAATTTAAGTTTGGAAAAGTGCCATAGTTGACGGTGAATCGTTTTTATTTTACTTGTTTTGACAGTTGGAGATCCATTCTTCAGTTAAGGTTTGGTTGCACTAAATTACATAAAAAGATAGCTTAATTTTAGTAAAGTTTCAAATACTGAAAAAAAAAATCCGCTGTCCTAGAAGCTTGCTTTTTTGTTTGTTGGTTTTTTTTCGCAAACTTGGAGCCACAAAAGCGCTGGATGTAATTTTCTCTTACCTTTTTAAACGATTGGCAGACGTAAGATTTGTTAGCATAAGTAGGATTATTCCCACTGAAGTGATCAATACCATCGCTTTCCTTCTCAGAGCAAAAGTTTTTTTTTTTCTCAGGTGATGTTTTAACTTTGGTTTCGTCCGGTTTGCGCAAGGAGTTTAAGATCCAACGACGCGGACGACAACGAGAACGTCAAAAAAACAATTGGTTTAATAAGCAAAACAACAACTTCGCACGTGCATCACACTTTTTTATACATTTCTTTCCCGCTTTTGCACGACTACGACGCGAAAATGCCTAATTTCGCGTTTTATGGAGGACGTAAACAAGCAACGACGAAATTATATTTCTCTTTCTGCGCTTGAATTTGGTCCCTTGAATTTCAGCTTCGCGAGGGTGCGCCTACAATTGACAAAGTAAGTGGGTAGGAATAATCGCTATAAAGACTGAAATAAAGCAAATTCACTTTTCAAGCGACGTTCTTATCGCCGTCGCGTCGTTGGATCTTAAAGTCCCTAATGAATGTTTGACGTCACAATACGAGTTTTATCACGTGGCTCGCGCCACGCGCACTGCACAATAGGGCCATTTATACGAGGAAAAATAAGACGCGTCTTACATAAGACGCGTCTTAAATAAGACACGAACTGTACCATTTATACGAGCATGTCTTATCCAATAAGACGCGTCTTAGCTAAGCCGCGTCTTATTTTAGACGAAATGTGCCGTTTATACGGAGAGTTCGCGTCTTATTTAAGACCCGTCTTATGTAAGACGCGTCTTATTTTTCGTCGTATAAATGGCCCTATTATTCAACCCTGTCAGGAGCCGAGGACCCCGTCCTTAAACCCTGGGAACGAGATTCCGCAACATTTCTTCCTGAAAAGCTTTGCGTATACTAGTTTACATAATTTCAGGCAAATTTTCTCATCTGTCACATTTATTTGTTTTTTCCTTCACGTTAATTAGTTACTTATCTTACTTTGTTTTTTTAATTTAAATTTAGTTACTACTCATGTTAACGGTCACTTCTGGAGGTGTATGTTGAAGCCGATACGAAACGCTAAGTTCGATATTATAAAAGTTAGTTATACAATGCGTTTTTTATTTCTGATGTTTGTAACCGCAGTTTGTGTGTTATTCCTTTTAGCCTGATTAGCCTGTACCAGGCTCTCCGTCAGTGTAAACGAGCAAAAAAAGCTAGCGAACACCTCACCCTCTCTTCTCAGCCCTTGCGCAGTTTTTCGCGATTTTTTTTTATCGATCCGTTGTCCCCACTATCATGAAGCCTAGAACAGGCTATGCTATTCCTGTACATTCTCCTTATTGTCGTGTTCAACGTCAAACACCGTACTCGAGAAAGGGCGTATCATTGAATAGCTGGCTAGTGTAAGGATATTTATTCACTTAGTACATTGCACGAGTTTCTAAAACATTATCTTTGCACACTACTCTCCGCATCTGCAAAAAATTCTTCGACAAATGAATTCGATCAGTCCACTTTTCTCCATTTACGAGGAACACTGCCTTTTCCAAGCCATTTTTTAACTTGGTGATACTAGTTATGTATCAAACTCTGATTAAATTCATAATACCCCTAGCTTCGATTTCCGATTTAAACATTAAAGCTAGATAATTGGGCACTAGAAAATCACTAGAACCGAACTGATATCAGTATCTGATACTGATTTTAAAAAAATAAATGCGTACAGCGCCATATTTGCATTTATTAACTGTCTTAGATAATTTCTCCTCTAGTTTCCCCGGATGGCTGCTGTTGTTTTCAGTAAAATTATGACTTTCGTGCATAATAACTGTACATCAACTGACACTAATTGAGGAACGTGAAGTAGTATTACCTACTTGAGTTAACCAATCTTATCGTGGGAAAAAGCTGAGTGGAAAACGCTTGCATATTGAAGTTTCTTAAACAGTGTAAGGCCGTTGACTAAAGACCACTGAACCATTATGAAGATGCTTTTACCCGTTAATTTACTTCGCGACTGAAAACTGTTGTCTTCTTAATTATTAAAACCAATCATACTTATTTAGCGGTCGACTAAGTATGTGGGAAATGTGTATATTTGGCAGTTCATCGAGTAAATGCAGACAATGTAGAAACCCGCTGGGGAAAGTGTGGACGCACTATCCCTTCACTATATATACTCGTCGGTTTTAGCGACAAAAACCACATAAGCATTTTTATTCTTACAAGTAAACATGTATGTCGAAAACTCTACTTCAGGCTCCAATTCAACCTTCATGTTTTCAAACAACACCTTGGACGAACCGGCTTCGCGTCTTAGCACACAAGCACAGATAAGTTTGATCATCAACATCATCATCAACATCATAACTTGTCCGTTCACTGTTCTTCTCAACGCATTAGTGATAACTGCAGTGAAAACAAGACCAACACTTCAGAGCTATGCCAATATTGTACTGGCCTGTTTAGCTGCGACCGATGCAGTGAGTGGTGTTCTGGCACAACCATCGTTTATTCTGTACATGATGTTGTTGTTACTCGGAGTGGGTGGTAAAAGCGCTGTAGACGAGGTTCATTTATCCCACAATTCTGCTCTGCGCGCTGTGCTTGTCTGTTCATCGCTTCATCTGATATTGGTGACTTACGAGAGGGTCATTGCGATTAAATTTACCATGTGCTACCCTATCTTTGTCACAGAACAGAAACTCAAAGCAGCAGTGATAGCTTTTTGGCTTGTTTCAATTTCTTCCGAGCTTGTAAACCACGCAACAGAGGACTCTTTATTTTCAAACGTTATAACGGCCCTGGCTTTAATTTTCTGTGTTGTTTTTGTTTCAATTTTTTACTTGTTGTTGTACAAAGAAACCCTTAGACTCAGAAGGAAAATGAAAACTGAGCAAATACCACAAGAAGAAGTGGAACGAATTGCCAAGGAAAACAAAGCACTCAAGACAACTGTGCTCGTAATCGGAGCTGTTTTGTTATGTTTTATCCCCTTGTTGATGCATATTCTATTGGTACTTGTGTGGTCGGGTAACGTGGTATATCAAGCAAGTTTGTACAATGTCTTAACACCATTTTCTCGTACATTCAGCATGTTTAACTCCTTCCTCAACCCATTAATTTACTGTTTACGACAAAGAGAAATAAGAAAATTTGTATTAAGATTTCCTAAAGCAATACAAGTGGTGCAACCCGTTGAAAACTAGCACGATTGTATAACAGTGAGAATTTGATCCGGATCAGACTAGGTCAAAATTTTTGACTGGTGCGGTTCCTCTTTTACCACGCCTGAACCGTGCAAGTTTTTGCACAGGCCTGGAGCATAGTTACGCGCCTTTGATAAAAAAAAAAGCCATTCCAGTGCTGAGACTGGCGAAAATTTGTACTGACTCGTTTAAACAGTACTGCAACAGAATTTGCACGGTTCCGTGTAAACGGAACAAAAAGCACTAGATGCAATTATTTCTTACCTTAAAAACTACAGGCAGACGTAAGATTTGTTATCATAAGAAGGATCATTTCCAGTGTAGTTGATCAATATAATCGCTTTCCTTCTCAGAACGAATGTTTTTTTTTCTCACGAATATGTTCAAGTTTGGCTTCGTCCGTTGAGCGCCAAACAAAATGAATATTTGGCGTCATAATAAGAGATTTATGACGTGGCTTGCGCTCGCGCCACGCACACTGCACAACATTTGACCTCGTTCCCAGGGTTCTCTCCCTGGGAACGAGGTTCCTGTACATTCTCCCAGTTGTCATGTTCAATCTCAAACATCGTACCCGAGAAAGGGCGTATCACTGAATAGTTGGCTAACGCAACGATATTTTTTTATTTACTTCAATGCACCAGTTTCTAAAACTTTACTTTTACACACTCCTCCGCATCCGCAGAAAAATCGTCGACAAATGAGTTCGATCAGTACGCATGTCCCCCCTTTTTTGAAACAATGACTCTTCTACTAATCATTTCCAAGTCAGTGATAGTGGTTATGTATCAAACTCTAAACAAAGGCATAATAACCTTAGCTTCGATTTCCGATCTAGATAAGTGGACATAAAGGAGTGGATGGACACTAGAAAGGTAGGCTCGATTACCAGCCGCTGATCGGGAAATGAGCCCGCACTCCTGAACTGATATACGAAGATCTGATTTTTTTTAGAAAAAAAGGTGCTTAGGGCTGCATTTTCATTTGTTGTCTATCTCAGGTTCTCCTTTAACTAGATTGCTGTTGCTTTTTTTTTCGTGCAACAGCAAAAGATCGCTAACAAGCGTAGATCAACTGTCGCTAATTGAACAACGTGAACATGTGTTACCCACTTCAGTTAACCAATCTTGTCGTGGGAAAAAGCTAAGGAGAAAAGGCTTGTATATTGAAGTTTCTTAAACAGTGTAAGGCCATTCACTAAGGACCCCTCAAACATAATGGTAATTCTTTCACCCGAAAGTGTTCTTCGAGGAAGGAAAACTGTTGTCTTCTTAATTAAATAACCAATCATGTTCAGATCCTTACATGGGTAATATATGTGTATTTAGCTCTTGACTAAGTAAGTAAGAAACGGATGTATTGGGCAAAATAGAAATGCTTGACCAAAAACGATCAGTTGATCGACCAAATGCAAACAAAGTTAAGAAACCTGGGAAAGTGCTGACGTTTTCGGTTTCAGCGACGAAAAGAACATAAGCATTTTTCTTCTCAACAGTAAACATGTACGTAGCGAACTCTACTTCAGGCTTCAATTTAACCTTCATGTGTTCAAACAACACCTTGGACGAACCGGCTTCGCGTCTTAGCACACAAGCACAGATAAGTTTGATCATCAACATCATCATCAACATCATAACTTGTCCGTTCACTGTTCTTCTCAACGCATTAGTGATAATTGCAGTGAAAACAAGACCAACACTTCAGAGCTATGCCAATATTCTACTGGCCTGTTTAGCTGCGACCGATGCAGTGAGTGGTGTTCTGGCACAACCATCGTTTATTCTGTACATGATGTTGTTGTTACTCGGAGTGGGTGGTAAAAGCGCTGTAGACGAGGTTCATTTATCCCACAATTCTGCTCTGCGCGCTGTGCTTGTCTGTTCATCGCTTCATCTGATATTGGTGACTTACGAGAGGGTCATTGCGATTAAATTTACCATGTACTACCCTGTCTTTGTCACAACCCAGAAACTCAAAGTAGCAGTGATTGCTTTTTGGCTTGTTTCAATTTCTTCCGAGCTTATAAACCACGCAACAGAGGACTCTTTATTGTCAAACGTTATAACGGCCCTGGCTTTAATTTTCTGTGTTGTTTTTGTTTTAATTTCTTACTTGTTGTTGTACAAAGAAACCCTTAGGCTCAGAAAGAAAATGAAAACTGAGCAAATACCACAAGAAGAAGTGGAACGAATTGCCAAGGAAAACAAAGCACTCAAGACAACTGTGCTCGTAGTCGGAGCTGTTCTGTTATGTTTTATCCCCGTGTTCATCCATCTTTTATTAGTACTTTTGTGGTCGGGTGACGTGGTATATCAAGCAAGTTTGTACAATGTCTTGACACCATTTTCTCGTACATTCAGCATGTTTAACTCCTTCCTCAACCCATTAATTTACTGTTTACGACAAAGAGAAATAAGAAAATTTGTCTTAAGATTTCCTAAAGTAATACAAGTGGTGCAACCCGTTGAAAACTAGCACGATCGTATAACAGTGAGAATTTGATCTGATCAGAAGTAGGTCAAAATTTTTGACTAGTACGGTTCCTCTTTTACCACACCTGAACCGTGCATGTTTTTGCACAGGCCTGGAGGATAGTTACGCGCCTTTGATAAAAAAAAAAAGCTATTCCAGTGATGAGACTGGCAAAAATTGTTACGGACTCGTTTAAACAGTACTGTAACAAAATTTGCACGGTTCCTTGTAAACGGGTTGCATACAGGTAAAAAAACTTGGCCGATCAAAAATTTGTCTAGAGCCGTGTAATCGGGGTCTAAAACTGGCACAGATAAACCAGCTGTATCAAGGAAAGCCTGGTCTTCGAAAAAATGCTGAAGAATGTGAATTCATGTTTATCCCTCATGCCGGATATAGTTACTGGCCCATCACTGTGACGTGGATAAATGCTTAGAAACAAAACGATTTTGCTCAAAGTCGGACTACATGAATTACACTGCCCAAATAGCATTGAAACTGTTATACTGGTGATAAACATATGAAATCTAGGAAACCAAAAAATAAGTTACTTTAAAATGCAGTGAAAATTTCCACTCGAAAACGTAACTCGTAACCACTGATTCGGCTAACTTTACACAGAGGGCGAGAGTCTATTTGGACCAAAAATCAAACCCATGAAACATGAAAATCAGCCAGGGGAAAATAAGGTCACGTTAATTCTTTTTACGTTTCTCACTAATAATAAGCGAAAAAAAAAGTCCGTGTTTCCCCCCGTGCTTTGCAAAGATATTTGAAAGAGAACACACGCGCGTAACAATCTTAGAAACAGCCATGCAACAGTAACGCGTTTGTTGTCGTTTTTTTTTTTTTTTTTTTTTTTTTAAGAGAATTAAAGTTTGGAAAAGTACCATCGATGATGATGAATGATTTTTTTACTTGTTTTAACAGCTGAAGATCGAATTTTTAGCGAACGCTGTTCAGTTTAACTTACAAAAGCAATATAGTTTAATTTAGTTAAGTTTCAAATATTGACAAAAGAAAACGTTGTCCTTGAATTTTTTTCTCTAGCAAAAAGAACCACAAAAGCGCTAGATGCAATTATTTCTTACCTTTTTAAACTACTGCCTGCAGACGTAAGATTTGTTATCACGAGAAGGATTATTTCCAGTGTAGTGATCAATATAATCGCTTTCCTCCTCAGAGCGAAATTTTTTTTTCTCACGTATATGTTCAAGTTTGGCTTCGTCCGTTGAGCGCCAAACAAAATAAATATTTGACGTCATAATAAGAGATTTATGACGTGGCTCGCGCTCGCGCCACGCGCACTGCACAACATTCGACCTCGTTCTCAGGGTTCTCTCCCGGGGAACGAGGTTCCTGTACATTCTTCCAGTTGTCATGTCCAGTCGTACCCCAGAAAGGGCGTATCACTAAATAGTTGGCTAACGCAACGATATTTCTTTAAAACTTTACTTTTATACACTCCTCCGCATCCGCAGAAAAATCGTCGACAAATGAGTTCGATCAGTCCACATTTCCCCCCTTTTTAGAAACAATGACTCTTCTACTAATCATTTCCAAGTCAGTGATAGTGGTTATGTATCAAACTCTAAACAAAGGCATAATAACCTTAGCTTCGATTTCCGATCTAGATAAGTGGATATAAAGGAGTAGATGGACACTAGAAACGTAGGCTCGATTAACAGCCGCTGATCGGGAAATGAGCCTGCGCTCCTGAACGCAATCGAACGAAATGATATACGACGATCTGATGTTTAAAAAATAAATGTGTTCAGGGCTACATTTTCATTTGTCGTCTATCTCAGGTTCTCCTTTAACTAGATTGCTGCTGCTTTTTTCTTTCGTGCAACAGCAAAAGATCGCTAACAAGTGTAGATCAACTGTCGCTGATTGTAGAACGTGAACATGTGTTACCCACTTGAGTTAACCAATCTTGTCGTGGGAAAAAGCTAAGGAGAAAACGCTTGTATATTGAAGATTCTTAAACAGTGTAAGGCCATTCTCTAAGGACCTCTCAAACATAATGGTAATTCTTTCACCCGAGAATGTTCTTCGAGGAAGGAAAACTGTTGTCTTCTTAATTAAACCAATCATGTTCGATCCTTACATTGGTAATATACGAATACAAAGCGCTTGCTTATTTTAAGTGTATTTAGCTCTTGACTAAGTAAGTAAGAAATGGATATATTGGGCAAAATAGAATTGCTTGACCAAAAACGATCAGTTGATCGACCAAATGCAAACAAAGTTAAGAAACCTGGGAAAGTGTTGACGTGTTCGGTTTCAGCGAGGAAAAGAACGTAAGCATTTTTCTTCTCAACAGTAAACATGTAATTCACGAATTCTACTTCAGGCTTCATTTCAACCTTTATGTTTTCAAACAACACCTTGGACGAACCGGCTTCGCTTCTAAGCACACAAGCACAGATAAGTTTGATCATCAACATCATCATCAACATCATAACTTGTCCGTTCACTGTTCTTCTCAACGCTTTAGTGATAATTGCAGTGAAAACAAGACCAACACTTCAGAGCTATGCCAATATTCTACTGGCCTGTTTAGCTGCTACCGATGCAGTGAGTGGTGTTCTGGCACAACCATCGTTTATTCTGTACATGATGTTGTTGTTACTCGGAGTAGGTGGTAAAAGCGCTGAAGACGCGGTTCATCTTTTCCATAATTCTGTCTTACGCGCTGTGCTTGTCTGTTCATCGCTTCATCTGATATTGGTAACTTACGAGAGGGTGATTGCGATTAAATTTACCATGTACTACCCTGTCTTTGTCACAGAACAGAAACTCAAGATAGCAGTGACTGCTTTTTGGCTGCTTTCAATTTCTTCTGAGGTACTAAAACACGCAATAGAGGACTCTTTATATTCAAACGTTATAGCGGCCGTGGCTTTAATTTCCTGCGTTGTTTTTGTCTCAATTTCTTACTTCTTGTTGTATCAAGAAACCCGCAGTCACCAAAGGAAAATGACAACTGAGCAAATACCACAAGAAGAAGTGGAACAGTTTGCCAAAGAGAACAAAGCACTCAAGACAACTGTGTTCGTAGTAGGAGCTGTTCTGTTATGTTTTATCCCCGTATTTATACTACTTTTGTTGGTATTTTTGTGGTCGGGAAACGTTGTTGTAGAAGCAAATTTGTTTTATGTGTTGACACCATTTGTTCGTACATTCAGTATGTTCAACTCTTTCCCCAATCCACTAATTTACTGTTTGCGACAAAGAGAAATGAGAAAATTTGTATTGAGATCTCCTAAAACAGTGCAAGTGGTGCAACCCGCTAATGACTAGCACGTAAAACTGAGAACCTAGTAAAACCGAGTCGTAAACAGCGTCGTTTTTCCATTGAAGTTCTTCACTACCAACCCAGCGTGAGCTGAAAATGATAAGTCAGAAATTTAGAAGCGCCCGGCGCAATCGTATGATAGCCGATTTAGGGCGTTTCCGAAAATAAATTGGGTATTCATAGAACTGGCACAAATAGGCCAATCTCAAGGGATGTTCCTTATAAAAAGCAAAAGAACACATCCGAATGCACGCAATGACACCCCGAAGAAGCATGCTGCTCGTAGTTACACTAAAACAATAGCCGAGCACTGTAACTGTTAAACTGCAGATCAAATTGTGAAATCTAGGAAACCAAGAGAGTGGAGTATGACAGACTATTTCACAAAGCAGTGTGAAGAATTTAATTTCGATTCGACAAAAGGTCAAGGTTTCAGGCAAAAGGCAGAGGGCGACCATGTCACCAAACCGCTGGCGCCTGGAATTTTCCCGCCATTTCCAATGTTTGCCAGTGGTGGGCGTTGTTCACAGGCAGTCGCAGTTTTACTTTTCATTTCTGTTTTTCTTAGTCATTCTTAAAAACAGCATATGTACTTCCGATGCTAGAACGCTGGGAGGATTTTCACGAAAAATTTCTCGTCTCTTGCTGGCAAAGACAAAAGAGAGAATTTCGTAATGGCAGATCAACCAAAAAAGAAATTTTCCAAAAAACTGCCAGCGAGTTTAACACAGTCTCCAAGGACGTGATGGTGACCGGCGAACAGTGCGAGAGATACCTTATTATAGGAAATTAACGCTCCATGAAATTAACGCGAATCGTTAAAATTCGCGTTAAGTCGCGCTAATTTTGTTGAGCGTTAATTTCCGCGACGTTAATTAAGTGCAGCGTTAATTTCCGCGCTCTTAATTTCCAGTATTTTAACCCCAATTTTGGAACCTGTCCAGACATTCTTGACACCTAAAAAACATTAACTACAAGCTTTCTTTCTTTCAATTAACCCTTTATTTTTCATCTTTTACAAAAGCTAGGGCGAAGGTTTACAATTATATTTCGAGTTATCTTCATTGTTGCCGCTGTCAGAAGTGATGTCAATATCTTCTCCTTTGATTTCGCGTAATTAATCGCGACTCCTTTATCATGAAATTCTACCTCCTCTTTCGCGTTAATTTTCTTTATTCGAAAGTCGTATTCCATAATTTCCAATACCTTAATTTCATGGGGCGTTAATTTCCTATAATAAGGTAGATTGCAAACGAGGCTCTATGGAAGGAAAGCCTTTCCATTTGACCCGGAATGTTCTGGAATTTCCAACCGGAAATTTTGCCTAAATGGAAAGCGCCCCGTTGTCCTTTTGATTGTTTTTGCTAAACTGATACCTCACAAAGCCCCCAAAACAGTTAAGCGGGCTGTTTTCACTAGCGACCGAGTCGGAGTCGTAAGCGGAGTCGTAGTAAGAGCGCCTATGACCTACTGAAAATCAAAAATCGGAATCGGAATCAGAAGAATAAGAAAATTTGCATTTTCTTCCAACTCCGCTTACGACTCCGTCGCTTACGTTCCGCTTATGATCTAGTGAAAACCAGATTGTCGGAGTCCGAAGCAGAAGCGGAAGGATAAACCAATCACAATGCATGTTTCCACACTTTGTGATTGGTTTGGTTCTTCCCCTTTTGTTTGCGACTCCGACGACCCAGTTTTCACTTGATCGTAAACGAAGGAGTCGAAAGCGGAATAAGAAGAATCAGAACGCTGTTTTCACTTGATCGTAAAGTTCTACGCTTCTGATTACGACTCCGACTCCGACTCCGAATCCGTGGCTCGTGAAAACCAGCCTTCAAGACCCTTTAAGCGCGATTAGTTCTTACCTTTGTCAACTCCTGCCAAATGTAAGATTTCTTAAGAGAGCGAAACATCTCCAGTAAGTAATCAATACAACCGCTTTCTTTCTCAAAGCAAACCGTTTTTTTCTGTCATAGAGGATACGTTCAACACGTTCGTTGAGCAACCAAAAATTAATGTTTGACGTCATAATACGAATTAAATGACGCGGTTCGCGCCACGCGCGCTATAGAACATTGTTCCCAATGGCATTGTCCTTGTCGTCATGTTTCAGGTCAAACACCGGAAACGAGAAAGAGCGTCATCATCATCATAATCACCACCATCAAATTCATCAAATAGAAAGTATTTTAATACTTTTAAATTTAAAAATTTAAAAGCCTATTTGCATTCTCGTCTTTTGCTAGTAATTTCATCCCAGCACCGCTGAATATTCAAAAGAACAGATTTTCTATTTTACAGATTTAATATTGAGAATTTAGACCGTAATGTATTCTTTTTTAAGAGTCTTAACAACAATTTCCAGATCCTCCAATATAACATCAATGTCGTTTTTGGAGGTGTATCGTCCGACACTCAGCCGCAGAGCATTCATGGCAATGTCATGGGGAATGCCGATCGCTGTTAGGATGGGAGATGGCCGCGAAACAGCATCCGAGTGACAAGCAGCGCCAACACTGGCTTGCAGCTTTTTTACAGCTGCTAAGATCTTCCGACCTTCCAGACCTCTCCCCAGAAAGGACACATTACACGTGTTGGGAATGCGTTCGCTTGTATCGAATTTTCCGTTGAATTGAATGTTGTCTTCGAACGTCTCTTTCAGCCTAGACTCAAGATAATCCCTCACCTTTGAAAAATTAAAAAGAAAAAAGAAAAGATTATCCTTGTAAGCAGTCACAACATTTAGGTTCTCATGCGCTCAAAAAAAAACATCTTGGATTGATCAACCATCAGGGGCGGATCCAGGATTTTTTTTAGGAGGGGGTGCACTCTTCTCTTGCTCTACTTTAACACCAATAAACCACATAGTTTTTTTTTGCAGAATACCAGTTGTATTAGAAAACCGCACGTCATCTCGTGGGGGGGGGGGGGGTGCGCACCCCCTGCACCCTCCCCCTAGATCCGCCCCTCAACCAGTCTAGCCACACACGTTTTAAAATCACACGTTTTAACATCTTTCATTTTCATGAGGCTTTGAGTCGTTGAAATTTGGTGGTAACACTTTAACAGAAGAAATTTTGTGATAGTCAATCATTCCCACCCAGAATTCCTTAGTGTTTGTTCACGCTTTTACTTTTACAGAAAATTTCACCACCCCTTGACCAATATCCACCAAGCTGAGGCTAAACTGTACAACACTATATCTTCGTTTGCTGAAAATCGAGCATGGTAATTAGTTTCTAAAAAAGAATGGGGCATGCGACAGAGACATGCAACCTCTCCCCCAGTGTGTCCCCCTCGCACGCCCCATTCTTTCTTGCCCCCATAATAATAATAATAATAATAATAATAATAATAATAATAATAATAATAATAATAATAATAATAATAACAATAATACTTTTTTATTGAGGGTAGCACTTAACATCTCTCGGTAATCTACACATGGCCCTCAGAAAAAAAAAAATCAATAAAAAACAAAAAAATCAATTTAAAAAACTATTATTTATAGGGGAGAATAATTTGAAGATAAACTAAATAAGGAATTGCTAAAGATTGTCCTTTACAAACTTCACTTTGCTTAAGTTTGTTTTTGAAAGACGTTAAGGTATAGAGCAGTCTTCAACTCCTCAGAAAGTCTGTTCCACAAACTTGCAGCACTGAATATATGTAAGCTCTGTCCCTATGTTTGTTTAATGCTAGGCAACTTCCAAGTACCTGCTATGCAGGCTAATTAGTTTCTTACAAAAATTGAGGAAAACCTTTGAAGAATCCATTCTAAACAACAGATTACCACTACTGTTGATCAAGCAGCTGGTGTTCCTGTGCTGGATCAGATGAGACATCTCACATTTACCAGTCTGATTCAGCCTGATGGGGTCAGCATTGCTGGCCTGTTCAACATCAGGATGCTTTACTGAGTTGATGTGAACTATAACATTTACGTACCATTTTCATGTTTTCATGGTAGTGATCCAAATTGTCAACCACCAACTGCGAAGCTTCTCCCAAACCAGCTATCATGCCTGTGTTTTCTGTTCCTGGTCTGAAATTTCTCTCTTGACCACCTCCATAAAATATTGGGTAAAGAGGTGTGACAGTCTCTGGATCACGCACAAACAGTGCCCCTAGAGATACACGAAATATAACACTGGTATGAAATTTGGAACAAAAAAAGTGATGACCCAAAGTCCAGGACTTAAGCCACACCCTGGCACACCCTGACAAAACAACGGAACCCACAGTCAACTTCAATGACAGAGAAATTCAATCAAATGTATATCAAAAATAGGAAATGCAGAGTGCCAGGTCTTTCTTTATGAGTGCTGGGGTGGGGAAGGAAGTTTACTTCCCTATAAAAGTAGCAGGGGTGATTGTTACCCTTATAAGTAAGTAAAATTTGTGGTTTGGTACTGCTTAGGGTGCAATAATCTAAAAATCTAATCCAGAATCTAAGTTTCAACAATTTGCCACATAGGTATTGTTTTCAATCATACCAATTCGAGGTCCATAAAACTTGTGTCCAACAATTGTTAGGTAATCCACCCCTAGCTCCTCTACGTCAACTTTAATTTTGCCTATGGCTTGAGCAGCATCTGTATGAATAAGAATCCTGGGGAGTTTTTGAGATAAACGAATCTTGTTTTGGCTTCTAATGGCCTTTGAAGTGTCCTCAATTGGCTGCAAGAACAAGCAAACATAAGAAAAGAATATCTCAAGTTATAATGAACAGGAGAGCTGTCCCTTATTAGCAAATCAGTTCTCAGGGTTTGCAAGAGGTTGAAATCTTAAGCAGATGAGCATGCATCAAATCTCCCCTGATATTTCTTAGGACAGTAACTGCCTTATCAAAAACAGTCTGATTTTTAAGCAAATTCTTCTTGTTACAGTAGAACCTCAATATGCAAAGGGCCAAGGAGCTGGAAAAATATTTTCGCTACAATAAGGTTTTGGTTATCATAAGGTACTTTTCCAGAAATTTTTACATTATTAGGGTGGACAATGTTGCTTATTATACTAAGAACTTTGTTGTGAGGGGGTTCATTATACTGATGTTCCACTGCAGTAGTAAGTAATCATAATAAGTCTATAGACCCTTTGTTAAACTCCTAAGGGCTGGCAATATTTTTGTTGGCAAACCAAAAAAAAACGTATTCAGCCTGAAAAGCTTTTAAGCTGACAGAAGTGATGGGCCACCTAGCAAGCAAATTTATTTTTATCCACCCTTCTCTCCAGAAATAGATAAGTGTAAGATGATCACATTAGGAATTTCACACAGAAAAAAAATTTAGTAAGCCATACAGGATTTAAGAGCTACAGTTGAACTTCCATTAAGTGGCCACTTATCAAGCGGCCACCCTCTATTAAGCGGCTGCGGCCACCTTTTGGCCATCCCAATAAGCATTCTCCCATGATTGTCACTTCTATTATGCAGCGATCAAGCAGTTGATACATGTACATTTAGTTTGGCTTTATTTCAAGAATAATTATGATGAAGGAAAATACAGTCTGAGATAGAAGGTAATGGCCAATAATTATTGTGGACCAGCAATGCTGCTCCAGACCTGTAATTGTTTCAAATGATGTTTCTGCCAAAGATTATACTAATTTATGATGAACCCCTATTGAGTGGCCAACCTCCACAAAGCGGCCACTTGCCAGTACCCCAGGGGACCGCTTAATGGAGGTTCGACTGTAACAATTTTCACGTCAATCACCTGAATCACTCCTGTTTCATTGTTGGCCATCATAACAGTAACTAAACACGTACTGGGTCTCACTTCCTGCAGTATCCCCTCTGCAGTAACAGCACCAGAGTCTGGTGAAGCAGGAACAAAAGTCACGTCAATCTTGCCTTGTTCTTTAAGTTTCAGGAGTGGAAGTTGGATTGAATCATGTTCCAGATTGGATGTAATGACATGTGGCTTGCAGTCTGGCTGATCATTAAAGCCATGGAAATATTCCAAAGCAGAGTGAATAACCATGTTGTTTCCCTCAGTACCACCTGACAGGAATATGATGTCACCGCTTGACGCCCCAATCATGGAAGCTATTGAGGTTCGGGCTCGTTTGATTACGTGACTTGCTTTCTTTCCCGCAGCATAGGAACTGCTGGGATTTCCCCAGGCATCTCGTAGAGCATCTTGGATGGCTGATAGCACTGACGGTTCCAGTGGAGTTGTAGCATTATAATCTAAATAAATTTTGTTCTCATCGGTCATGATGAGCTTGCATAAGTTAAAACCCTAAGAAAAAAAGAACTTGAGAGAAAATTATGAAGATTTGACTCTATTCTAACTCGACTGTTTCGTAAGGACGCACATAAACAGGCCTATTTACAAGAAAACAATTTACAAAACGTATAAAGAAACCAGACAACGAAAACTAAAGGGAAAAGATGAGTTGCTCTTGATTATTACTCGACCCAGTCTCCTGCCAAACATCCCCCACTCTACCCTAGTGAAGTCCTCGGTGTTTTCGTCATCAGGTGATTATCAGGAAGGAAGGAATGGCTGATCATGATGATGCAGTCCTGGTCGATTGTGAAGAAGTTCCCGATTTTTCGTACGAACCTAGACAAGTTACTCCTTCTCTTTCGCTCAAAGATGGACATGTAAATCCAGGGGGAAATTTTTCGTTGGCAGGAAACAGCGGAGAGATTTCAAATGGTCAGGAGAACTCGGTCCCTGAACTCATAATCGCTGTGTTTGTTGTACAGTTTGACACGCGAAGAGGTAAGCTTATTTCATAAAAGCCTAGATTTATCATTGCACCACCTTACTACCTAAGGCTTTTTCGGTACTCAGTGGAACGCTTCGTTTTGTTCCCCTCGATACGCTCGATTTCTAACTTATGTATGATACAAAAAAATACATATTATCTTTCTTTCTTTTTTAATTTTTGACTGTATCATTTTTCTCAGGTATGAAGTTATAATTTCATTAACCTTGCTTTGATAAATTGGATTGTACTGTGTAGTGTCAATATGCAATTTTATTCATGCTGTACTTATATGCTAATATCCTTTTACTTTCCCTATTTGTTTTTGAGCATGGTAAGGTATGTTAATGAGTTTGAAAAGAAAGAAAATGAAAGTTGAACCAAGGATAGAATTTAACCACAACAATAGCCACTCTTCTGCCTATTCTGCCATTCTGGTTTTATAGTGGAACGCAATGTTCTTCTGTTTGTACATGTGTCCTCCATCTTGAATCTTCCCAGTTTCTGTTACTTGTGGCCCTTATATTAACAAACCATTGCAGTTTGGGATAAAATGTTAACCAGTTCTACTTATTCCCTTCTTTACTGTTGTTAAGGAAATTGGAACTTCTGTCTTATAGGGGGTGACAACCGATGTATCGATCCAGTTTTGGTTGACACATGTATATGATTTGAGGGCCAGCCAATATTTCAATTAAAAGTCAGTTGATATGTTGATCAAGGGTCAATCATGTCGATCAAGTGTTGGTTGACTATAGACTGTTCTATGGCCAGTTCATTGAGCGACAGTTGGTCTCAATAGCATCGGTAGTGTGGCATCAATGTATTGAAGAACTGTCGGTCAAGTTTAGGACATTGGTGATGAATCAGTTGACAGGACCTTCTCATTTTAACCCTAGCCTAGTGGCTCAGGCTAACATGAGTCTGAGTCAGACTGAAAACATATTTATGCCCATGAACATAAACTCTTAAGGACAGCTTCAACCCAAACATGCGTATTTTAAGATCCAGGTGTGCTTACTACTAAGCTGTCACCCGCAATGTCAACCAGTACCATTGTGTTGGTGATAAATTTATGTCTTGGATATCCTGGCAAAGTAATGGCTTGACTGTCAACCAACTATTGACTGACAGACTATTAGGACAGGCTACCATCAGCAACAAAATTATTTGAGACACTTAGCCCTAAATTGTGTCTCTAAGGTTTGCTAATTTAAAAAAGGGAAATGAAATAAAGCTTTCCCTCCCTGATCCCTTCCCTGCAGTGTTGTGCCACTGTTCGAGCTACATGTACCTGCAGAAAGCAAGTTTTGTTCCCCAAAGTTGCCGCATTGGAGGCCAATGTCACAAAAATTTTGTTTCTGATTGGACCATCCATATATCCACCCACTCTAATGACACTGGACTGACAATTGACCAACACAGTACTCGAGTGTTCTAGACCAGTATCTAGTAATTAATATTTCAGTCAACTCCCCCTATGAGACAGAAGATCCAGGAAATTTATGATCCATGGGATTTATATCAGCTCCTTAAGTAACTCAGTGCAATATGCTATTCTTTCAAGTAAAGAGAGTAAATTTGATATTGTCTATAATTTGTTACATTTTGCAACTACAATGTCGTACATTGTAAACCATTTTTAACCCCTGTGACAAATCTTGAAGTTCAAGTCCCCCTTTTTGATTGGGGGCCTAACATTTACGTTTATTGTTGTTTGTTAGGAAATGAAATTGAGTGGAAGTATCCAACATCTGTGAATTTGATAGGTGTGGAATTCAAGGCCCTTGCTAGTGGTTCTCATACAATCACAAAAGATTTTATGTAAGTATTGAGTACATGTATAAAACTTACAATAATCATGTGGTTCTTACCTTAAGAGCTGGTTTGCAGATGATATAGTTTGTATTGTGTAAGCAAGTACTTAAACCATCATTTGCTTACGTATAACTTATTATAAAAGGTTCTATCAGCCCATCAGGTAGCCTGAAAATACAGCCGTCTCTTCCTACTGCTCACCTTTAGGGATTTTTTGCGGTGGAGATGTCTGTGATTTGGCCCCAAAAAATTCCATACTGATAATGAGAATTAATGTTTACATAATCTTGTGAGCGAGACAGCTGTACAGTTAGTCCTCCATTAACCCTTTAGGTCCCAAGAGTGACCAACATCAATTTTCTCCTAACAGTATCAGCAGATCATCAAGTGCAAAAGGTCATGAGAATTACTAACTGTGATTACCAAAGGGAGAATGCTTTGATCTTAAACCAAATTCTCTCAACTATTCTTAAAAGAAATTTATGGAGATCAGTCTGGAGAATTTGTCTGTGGATCTTAGGGCTTATTAAGCGGCACCCTTAGGGTACGGGCAAGTGGCCGCTAATTAAGGGAGGATGGCCGCTCAATAGAGGTTCGTCATGAATTAACTTAATCTTTAGCAGAAACAATCATCACTTTATTTTGAAACAAACATGTACCTGACGGGAGCAGCATTACTGGTTCACAATCAGTCATTTCCTTCTATCTTGGACTGTATTTTCCTTCATCATATTCTTAAAATAAAGCCCAGCTAAGAGTATCAAGTGTTTTTTTGATGGCCACTTAGTAGAGCTTAATTTAACAATGGAAGAACTCTTCTTGGGATGGCCAAAAGGTGGCTGTGGCCACTTGATAGAGGTTTAATTTCCCATTCTTTTCTACAATTATTTCGGGACATTGATTACTGGTCACTTATTAGAGGGTGGCCGCTTAATAGGTGGATGCTTAACTCTTTAAACCGTAAGATCAAAATTAAAATTCTCATTTGTCGCCTCTATTCATTCATTACAGAAGTCAAGGCTGTGCTCTAAGGGAAATTGAAGGGTGCCCAGTGCTCTGAACCTGTAAAATCTAGGGTGCCCGGCATATGATTTGTATGAAAAATCTAAGATTCACTAGTCGCCCAGGAGCAAAAATTGGACACTAGGGGCCACCAGGCTCTGCTAGAGCACAACCTTGGAAGTAGCAGGGAGAAGATGATAAAGTATCAGGCAAATATCTTGTGTGATCATATCCATAATTCTCATGACAACTCTCTTGTACAAAGCATTGATTTTACAAGGAGAAATTTGATGCTGATCACTCTTAGCTGGGTTTAAAGGGTTAATGAAGGTTCAACTGTATTTGCTGGCTACTCATCAATCTTTTTTTATCTTTGTGCAGTGCACGTTTCTTCTATTCTTTGAAAGTAAATTCTTTATTTCTTTCATTAGATATTTCAAAACAAAGGATGGACTTTATGGACTAAGCTGTTTTGAGAGAATAGCTGTTGATAATGTGGCTGAGAGAGGGGCCCGGATGAAATCAGTTGGTATTTTATGTGCGAAATACACTTCGTTACATGAACACATGCCATTCCTTGAAGAGGAAGTAAGGTACCCTATATCCATCACTAACCTTTTCATCCTTTTAATATATATTATGATCTTATAAATTTCTCCATACTCTTCTTCTACACTTTTGGTGGTAATAATAAGGATAATATGTATTTTGTAAAATCAAGACTTTTTTGACCTGGTGACCTTTATAAATATTTGGTTAAGCACTTCAATACTACTACAGAACTGCTGCTGGTTAGCTCTGTGTGAAGAGCGCGGGTCCCAAAGAGCGCCTATCAGCTGCTAACATATTTATCCTTTCTATTTTAACGTCTAGGAGGCAGTTAGAAAATCCTGGCCATTATGAAGATTTAGAAAACTATTATCACAGCTATAAAAACTGTGTTCTCAGAAACAATTACATTCCTTCTCCAACTTCTGAGAAGTTACCAGGACTGGATGAAATACCAGTGTTAAAGGTACTGGCCTACTTGCACTGATTCTTTGGTAATCCTGTTTATAACATTTTTAGAACAAGTGAGAAGAATAATTGTCAAAATAGTTGACTTGGAAATTCATTAAATTTTAAGAATCTTAACCTACTGCTCCTGATAAGCCCTGAGCTTATCATCTTTGTAACGGGGTTTTAAAAGAGGGCTTATAAACAGAGGGGCTTATATCCAAGGGGATTAACTTTGATAACTGGAATAAAAAAGTGCTCCAAAACAAGCCATAGCAGTGTGATAAGAATACATTTTGCTATTCCTGGTTTTTAAATGGGCTTCAAAACGTCAAAATAAATCAAATTAATTTCAATAGAAGCGAGAGGGTGGCTCATTTAGGGGGAGTGGAGGAAGGCTTATGATCAGATGTATTTTGCTTATAACTGAGGGGCTCTTATAAGTGGGGAGTCTTACATTTTGTATAAGCAGCAATTCACAATATTCTTTTATACACGGTGATATTTATTACGGGAAAATCCTTCTTGGCTTTGACAACAAAAATATTCGAAGTGTATTTTTTTTTCCCAAAGTGCTAAATTGACCAGCTTTGCTACTTTTGGTTATGGGACTTACAAAAGTGGTTGTTCCGTCTCGTAGATCACCCATCCAGCTGGATGTTTCACTCAGTTTATCAAGTTCTTTGGAGAACAAATTTTTGTTCTTTGGAAATTTGTGCTGTTACAAAAAAGAATTCTCTTCTTCTCTCCCCCGCCTGTGGGCGTGGCCTGTTATAGAGGTAAGCAACTTAACCTTCAAAAAAGGTAAAAATGACCCCTTCTTACATTTAAATAGTGCCTTGGCAGAGTATCATTTTTGCACAAATTTAATAACGTTGTCTTCAGCAGACAAAGAAAAAAGAAAAACAAACAGTGCTGCCCCAAGTGTTACATCATACAAATACCAAATCACAAATTCAACCATACAGAAGTGCTTCTGAAGAGGGTTAATATATATTTATTATTTGGAAGGATAGCATCGGTAGCTGGCAGTTTTGTTGGAGGGTGAGAGCACATGCAAGCTACGAAGCTATGAAAAGTAGTGGCTAAGCCTCCCCATTCTGTCCTGCACTTTTAGCTTGCTTGCGCTCCAAGTGTTGCTGCTCTCCCCATTTTTGGGGGTTTTGTTGCACATTCACACTCCCCTCCCCAACAAAATCTTGCTACCATTAAAATATTCAAAACATGTCTCTGTAAATCCTTATGGTGGCAAAAGAAAATCACCCAAAAAAATCAAAATCAAAATTTCCTTTTGCAAAATCCTAAGAAATAAATAGCATCAAGTTCTGGTAAAGAGGTTTCATTTGAATGACAACATCATAGGATTTCATCCACAGATTTCAGTTAGACTGACCAAATTAATAACTTTGTATGGTATAGGGGTTAAAAAATTAAAATTATCTGTTTTATGGATCCCAATAATTAGGTGTCCGTAAGAAGTATGGAGGAATATTATGTTCTATTTCTGTTGCAGTGTACTGTGCTTGTTTGTTGGCAAGTCATGGAATTCCGTTTGGCTTTGAAACTGGAAGCAATCCCCTCTTTTTCACAAACGTTTGTGATTTAAGTGCATTGAAAGAAGAACACAAGTATGTTGCATGTAAGTTGCATGATTTGGGCTCAAATAAATAAGATTAATTATAATAATTTTTCTTCAGAGGCCATTAGAGAGTATAACACTTCAATCTATCACACCGTCTTTTCCTCCCTGTGTTTTTTTTTGTTACCACACAAAGCCTCAGACATTCCAAAAAAGCTTTTCCCTTCACTGTAAGAAAATGGAGCAGAAGTGCACCAAAACAAAAAAATGTGAGGTTGCGTGTTGTTGACAGCTTAATCATCACTGAAGTTATCAATTGAATAACCAAAATTTAGACAGCGGCCTTGATATTTAAACTTAGATGTGTTGTTCTTTATGCACAAGGTACAACAGAGAAGATATTTGAGAGCAAACTTGAAGTGTATGATGTCTATGTTGATAATCAGAACATCAAATGCAAACAACATTTGAGTTGGATTGCTCATTTTAATAATGCTGATCGAGATCGACTACATCAACTGGACTCTTTCAGGTAAGTTGAAAACTATGAATCATGTGTTAAGATTTATTTTAAGCTTAGTCGTGGAGTGAGAAAGGTGTGTTCATCTTGTCAAGGTTGTGACAGATCTGAGTTCTGATGGGATTCACACAGCTTTGATCTTCAGGGAAATACACCCTAGCTTGAAATAAGTTTGTTCTAGTGCCCTACTCCATGGCTCCTTGGAGATTGTGGATTCCAAAAATCTATTGTACCCTGGCAGATTATTTTTGCTTGTGTCATAGTGAAGATAACATTCTTTATTTTCAGGAAAACGTCATTTTGCATTATGACACAGGCTGCTGTTTTCTCTTGATTTTGTAAGCTCATTCTCTCTTGGTTAACATCATCTTTGAAAACTAGCAAAGGTGGCCACTCCAGGGGGGGGGGGGGGGGGGGCAGAGAAGGAACAAGATGAGGCACTGATAATTCAGGATTCCCATACTGCCCTCAAATTTTCAGATTTTCTTTTTATCGAAGAAGTCAAGTGTTTCAAACAGGAAGTGTAAATTGATAATTTCCTACCTCAATAGCAACTGTACCGTGACTTTTCCGAAAAATAAAAAGACTTTATTTTTTCTCAGCGCCTCTAGCAGAAAAAAATTTGTGAAGCAAGAAGCTCTTTTGAAAAAAAAAAAAAAAACATGGAAATCATATTTGAAATAACTCTTTCACCTGTTGAAAGTGAATCCAAGTCAGTCATGGATTCTGGATTCCACGCCGTGGATTTCGGATTCCAGGTACTGGATTCCAGTCTCTGTCAGTGGAACTTGGATTCTTGGTTCCAATATTTATTGGGATTCCGGATTCCAAAGCCCAGAATTCCGGATTCCTCAAGCACATTTTTCCTGGGACTGGAATCCGGATTCCCTTACATGATGTGAACTCGTTTTGTAGCTAAGCACATTTCTCCTCATTATACTTTCAGCCATATGAATTGTCCGCAGATCAGTTCACGTGCTTGCTTTTTGAAGCACCATTTGAGTTGTAATGGTGAAAAGTTTATTTTGTTGTTGTTGTTGTTGTTGTTGTTGTTGTTCTTTTAAAGGCAAGAGCAGCTATACACAGGTGGCGACGTTTGTGATGATGAGAAGATGTACACAAAGTGAGTGACAAACTACTTGTTAGAACAAAACGCTGCTTAGGTCAATTCTATGCTAAAGTCATTTCTTAGTGTCTTTTCCCATACACAAAATGCTCCTGTAAAGTTATAAAGAAGATATCAAACAAGTTCCATCAGAAGCACTAACCATAGTAACATTTGTGGTGATTTTTGCAGTCACAGCATTAAAACTTGAAATAGTTGGCCCAATGTTTTCAATTTTCAATCCATGTCCATCCTTGCCATCCGTAGAAACAAACGACAAGAAATAGTTTCAGTGCCTAAATATAGTGGTAAACAACAAAACTGGACCATTATTTTTGGAATTCAATTGATGCGAACACACACACGTTTTAGATTTTTAAAAGATAGCAAATAGCCTGACATAGCCCCTCTATTAGTTTATTCACAATTTATTAGACGTGGTACACATTCAGTGCCGGATCCAGATCTTGAGGTACGGGAGGGGCCCGGTCATCCAGACCCTGAGATAACGGGCCCCCGGGCCCCTCCCCTGGATCCGCCATTGGGTTCATTAATACTTGGTGACATCGTTTTGTCTTTCTTCTTTTCAGATTTTTTGTCAACTTAAACAACAAGCTTTTCCAGACACTTTTCGAAGTAGCTTCTACTGAAGACAGAACTTTAACACCGGAACACATCCGAAGTGTAGGACTTGATTCAAAGGCCGATCTCCATTTCTTGTCTGACTTGGTAGATCTTTACGGAATTGACGTTCACATTCCAGAACCAAAATGTTGTCCATTTTACGTTTAAGTCAGTGGTCTCTACGCCTGACTGAGCTTGTGCTTTATCACACCGCCTTCAACTCAACTTCAACCCTCCGACCTCCATCAGAGGGCTCTCATTCTCGAACCCAAAGCTTACGCTTCAGATTCCGCGCGGTAATGAGCAGAAGAGCTTTGGGGTCGAGATTGCAGGGCTCTTAATTTCAGGGAACAACTAAGGGCTCTTGGGACTGAGTGTAATAAAGAAGAGCTTTTGGCGGAGAATTGAAATGAATCACCGAACGCAAGTGGCGACGTTACTTCTTCAACTGCGAAGGTTAAGGACGCAACCGTTTTGATTTTAGAACCACCTAGTCGGCCTTCAACGAGAGAAAAATATATTTAATAACATATTTGGTGCTTTTTTGGTGAAGACCCAGGAGAAAGAGGATCAAATCCGTGACTGTCACCATGCTCGTCCAATCATGAGTGAAACCAGAAACTACCAAACCAATCGTGGCTTGCTCCCCGTTTCCCGCGCTTTTTTGACGTCTGATTTGTTCACCGTATTTTCACCGGCCAGAGAATAAATTAGTTTGCGTTTGGATTTACGTCTACGATGAGAAAATCAACTTAAGCGAACAAGCAAGCTCTTCAATTGGATATCGCGGGAAGCGGAAGGTTGAGGCACAGATGTGTGGCTCCACGGGAAAGATAAATGGTACTTAAGGCATTAAGGGTGCAAAGACTCCAAAGGAAATGTCAGATTCCAAGAAAATGTTTTAAATAGCGAGCGAGATTGTCAATGGTGGATAAAATACGCGCGAGATTTTTTAGCCTGTCCCCAAAGCGTAGCATTGCAGTAGAAGTAAAAATGTACGAAGATCGTTTCTCATTTGTAACATAAGTTGAATTTACATAGGTGTGCATGCCTTGAGAAACTCACTCTCCCTGTGATAAGTGACGACGTTAAAAGACGAGTAATCAAGTCGTTGAAAGCAACAACGACAACGGTGATAACAAGCACGTGTAAAAGTAATAAGCAAAATACAAACACTACACGTGCATCACACCTTTTGGTACATCTTTTTGCTGCCACTTCACGACTACCTTGTAAAATGTGACGTTTTTGCCAGGCGTAAGCAAAAGATGGCGGATTGTTCTTTCTTTGGTCCATAAAATTTAGCTCCAGAAAAAAAGAAATTCGCCTGCGTTTGACAAACTGAGCGAGTTGGAATTCCACATACCAGTGACGGATTCAGACCTTCAAGTAAGTCGGAGGCCTGCTCATCCAATCCCTGTCAACCTGAGGGGGGCCGGGCATTATTGCCCCTGCACGCCTCAGCTTAGAAGGGGAGGTCCGGAACCCCGGGCACCTCCTTTTGATCCGCCACTGCATACGATGGAATTTAATGGGAAGCGAATTCACTTTATTGATGACATTTATCGCCGTCGTTGTTGCTTAACGAAAAGTAAAATAATATTTTGTGAACATTACAAATGTTGTAAGTGTATTAAACAAAGAGGATGACAAAAAAGTATGTTAAGAGTTGTTCTGTGCACAGGCCGCCCAGACGTAGTATGTGTCACTGAATGAATATATTAATATCCACATGGACAAATTAATGCGATGAGTCGTCGAAACTCCCATGGACTAAAATAGTCTAAAAGTCAAAATATAACATAATTTTGAAAAGTACCTACAATTTCAAAACTCAACAAAATGCCACTTAAACCGGCCAGGAAAGACAAGGATACGTTCAGTTGAAGGTATCTTAGCTTTGTTTTGTTATATTTTGACTTTTAGACTATTTTAGTCCATGGGAGTTTCGACGAATCATCGCATTAATTTGTCCATGTGGATATTAATATATTCATTCAGTGACACATACTACGTCTGGGCCGCCTGTGGAAAAACAAAAAGAAGCATTGAGGGAAGAGTCGAGAAGAATGCATGTACTGGAATGCTTCTTCGTACGGTCGTGATTTTGCAAGGGTTTGGGTAAGGTTGACAAAAATATAACCAAGAAAAACAAAACTCCTGTAAATGAACTGACTGTTACCACCTTCTTGTGGACGATTTTCCGGCTCTCTGGTGCTTCTTTACCGAACTGGTACTATTTGCTTTCACTGGCGGATTTAGGGGAGGGGACCGAAGGGCATGTGCGCCAACCATTTTTTAGGCCAAACTAAGGCACGCAGGGCTGAGGAATATTATTTTTGTGCCAGGGCTCCCTCTTATCTTACGCTCCCCCCACCCGCGTCAAATTAAACTTGCTTGAAGATCTGAATCCGCCATTGGTTTCGGTTTCAGTATTTTGCAAAATGAAAATTTATACTTTTGTCTTGGGCATTTACTCAACAAATCCCTGAAATCGCTTTAAAATACTTATTCGCGTTAACTACTTTCCTGTGAATACCCATGTCTGCTATTTCCATGGCCTCACAAGGAAAGAAGGAGAACGGGAGACTTCCAAATGGGAAAACAAAACTGAGGGAGAATCTAACTTGAAATTATGGCAGCGCAGAAAGCATAGCCTGTGAAACGACTCCCGGCGGGGCGGGGCGAGGAACGCGGGACAGGCCTTCCCCATTCCTTTCCCCTCCCCTGTCCGTCTACTCGCGCCTTATAGCAACCTCGTTCCCAGGTTCTCTTTCCTGCCTATCGGGACGGGAAGGAGATAACCCTGGGAACGAGGTTGGCTTTATAGCTTTGTCTTTGTCCTAGTATACCCTACACTGAGACCTTTTCACAGGATTAGGATGCTAGAAACAAGAATATGTATGTCTCTTGTGATTGATTTAGCTCTTTGGTAACCATTTACGAATATTCATTTCCTCATGATTGATTTTGTTGTACTCTGCCACCCGCAAGAAACCACCCGAAAATCGTTCTTATAGCAACTGTACCGGGGTACGGAAGTATTTCAAGTAAAGTTATAAAATATTAATATATATTTCGACTGCTCAGTCATTGAATACTTAACCGACGATCGCTTTTTCTTGATGAAAATAGCTAGTGAGAGTATTTGCCGAAAGAGAGAAATGGTAGTGTCTTGAGCTATTCTCAGGAAAGCCGTTTCTCTGAGAAATGGTAGCTGTACGCCAGTCCGAGAACGTGTGTGGACGAATCAACAAGAATCATGGCGTACACCGTTCTTTTACTGACTTTTGGTCTAGTCGTGGTTGAATTTAAGTTGTGTTCGTGCAGGGTCTGTGAAGCGGATAGAAATACAAACGGCTGCAGCACGCCAATGGGAATGAACGCCCCCTTTAAAAGAGAGTTTACACCGGCTTGTGATAAACACGACATTTGCTACGGTTGTGTAAGTACGTGTTTTGTGATTCTCTCGTGTTGCGTGTACTGCGTGTGCGTGAGAGTGCGTGTTAGGGTGATTGAGCGTTCTTTATATGCCAAAATCAAGTTTAGCACGTCGAACGTTTGACCACAAATTTTGTTATTAGTGATCGAAATTGAATCTCACTTACAGGATTCAACTTAAGAAATAATGTTTTCCAATTATCATAAGCCCGCCTTCTTAGGGACCGGTCATTATTTATCACCTGGGGGGGGTCGGAGGATTTTGGGGGGGATCACTTGATTTTTAAGAGAACAGAGGGGGGGATCAGTCGTAACTGAGAGCCCAAAAGGGGGGGATCACTGAAAATTCCTCTGAAAATTGTCGCTAAATATGACCTGCTGATAGGGACTTGGCGGACTGCTATTTGGCAGTCTAAAAAAAGTAACTTTGCAGTTTCAAGCACTAGCACTGATTGCAGTTTCAAGCACTTTGCAGTTTTAAGCAAGATTGCTTGTATGTCAACTGAATTCAGATGTCTGGATCCAGACTAGAAAAAGACACGGATCAAGAGACACTTTTAAAAAAAAGACTGCGCGATAACGGCTTTATTATGCTGTAAGTACATCATAGTTAGAAATACTATCTGTATATGAACGTTTAAAACACTAAATATACACGTCGAAAGGTGAATATGGGTACAAAGACATGGGGGGGGGGGGATCACGAAAGTTATATATAGTTATGAGGGGGGATCACTTCAATAAAATAACATTTAAAGGGGGGATCGGCTAAATTTCATCGTGTTTAGCCCAAAATCCTCCGACCCCCCCCCCCCCCCCCCCCCCCAGGCGATAAATAATGACCGGTCCCTTACTATACTGACTTGGTTTCCTAAACATCTATTATTGGATCCCTCAAAATTCTGAGAATGAAAGGTCGATTAGTGTACTTTAAATTGCAGTCTTTTGATTGCTTTGGCTGGTATACTTTCCCAAGAATGATGTAAAATTGGACTCACATTCGAAAAAGTCGAAAAACAGAGCAATTTCTCATAGCGCCGCGAATGCGGCCATATTGATGCTCCAATAACAGTGAAACGGCGGTAAGCTAATTCTGTGTGAGTTTAACTCTATTCTTTTGTAAACGATTTCTTTTTTTCCAATCAAGTCCCATTATGGCTTTTGTTCCAATATAAAATTTGCATAGATGCTGGCTACGTGAGTGAAAACGCTCTCGATGTATAAGTGAATTGTTGCAAAACTACCCGGGTAAAAGAAATAGGTTTTTTGGATTGCTTCCTGGAGTAAGAAAAAGTTACGATAGAATGAATACATTTGCTCTTCCGATACAAATATACCGCTTCTTAAAGAAGCTACACGAGCAGTGGCCTTTTCTTGCACTGAAGCCTAACTAGATTTAGCCTATCTTATAAGAAGGATTCGCGTGATTCTTAAAGAACTAGGGCAGGCCCCTTACTTTCAAGCTTTTCATTCTTAGCAACAGGACAGTTGCTTGCCTTAAAGTTAACTTTAGGTGTTTATTATAATTTTTTGCAGGGTCATCATTATAACTGGACACGGGAAGAATGCGACAAGTCATTGTTAAACGATATGCTAAGAGCTTGCAATGGGCGTATTAGAAAACGACGCGGTATTACTGATGTTGTACTGGACATTTGGTATTTTTTCCAAGGACTAAGCAAGGAAAAGAGAAGATGCAAGATAGCCGCAGACATGTATTACAAAATTGTACGCGCCTTTGGAGGCTCGCACTTTGAAATAAGAGACCATAGCTACTGCAAAAATACGTGCGCAGATGAACACGGAAGTCCCTATGAAGATCTTTATTGAGCAATTTTGATTTTAGCGAAGAGTGACTGAAACAAACTGTTCCGCGTAAACCAGATCGACTATTTCAAAAGTCGCGTCTTCTGACATAGGTTCAGAATACTAAAGAGAGTTTGCCGTTATCTTGAAGTTCAATGCTCAACTGACTTGGCAGTTGCTTTGTCGTTTAAGAATACTGCAGAATCTGGTGTGAAGTGTAGAGAGCTCGGCTAAGTATGGCTTATAGTTACGTATACTCGTGTGAAGTGTAGAGAGCTCGGTTAAGTAGCTTATAGTTACTTATGGGAGGGACTTCAGTAGAACTCGACTTGTTCAAGTGAATTGTTTAAAGAGAAAAAGACTTTAAATGAAGCTGGGGAACGATTTAATATCACCAATTGTTATCGGATCGTAAGTGTCCAAAATGGCCTTTCTTTTTGGAGAAATGAAGATTAATAACATAACACTGAGTAAAATATTTGGCATTTTAATTTGTTCTGTATCGTGTATTTTCTTGAGCTTCTCACTTATAGTTTAGTCCCAGAGAGCCGTAGATTATATAGAGTATTTTACTGCTGTACGATAACGAAATTGTCTTTGAGAAATGTACACAGTGACTCTGTAAATCAGAAAGAACAGTTTTAGCCCTAAAAATGGGGCCGTTTCGACGAGTAAAATACAGTATATTGGCTCCCTTTATCAGGGCCAATACAGTCCAATTACCTAGGGTTGATTCGCACTCACTGGCCGTGAAATGAGTCTGAGCGTGGGCTGGAATAGGCTTCTTCGATATGGGGCTGTCTTGGCTTTAATCATCGTGTTCAAATGGTTCAAGAAAAGGCTGAATCAGACTGTGGCCTGCATGGCTAAATACGCACTTTGGGGCTGAAACAGATCTTTTTAATTTTCAGTGTAGCTGTACCAATTTTGGAGTGCTGCAAACTAAAGAGTTTAAGTATTTTGACCCTAAAGTAACAGTCAAACCAGGTCAAGCGTTCCCGTCGCTAACGAACTAATGAATTCATTAACGAAAAAATGATTTCGTTTGTTGACTCAATAATCCATTCATAAAATGAACAATCCAATATTCATATTTACCCTCGATTCCATAATCGAATGTTGATTCGATTACTGTTTTTTGAAAAACTACAATTTCCACAAGTCGACCTCAGAATTTTGTTTTTCTTCTTGTTTTCTAAGAGTTGAGTGCGAGCGAGTTCTGAAGTTCAAACCCAAACAAACTGTTACATGTACGCCATTTTGCTGCCAATAATCAGTGCAACAGACCTGACCTCTAAGAAAACACGACGGTCAAACTGAGTTCAGTGTACGAGCGGTGATTGGTGGATTTCGATCCTCGGCTTTTGTCAGTTTCTTTGCGTTTGCGGTCTGTCTATTCTAGCTGTTATTTTGATTAAAGGCAATGAAAAACGCAATTGTAAACGGCAGGAAAAGGGAAGCAAATACGATTGAACGCAACAGACGAGAATAAAGAACAGTAGTTTGTTCATCAACCAAATCAATATTTCATTATTGAATCGAGGTCCAATTTGACTGTTGGATTATTCATTTTATGAATGGATTATTGAATCAACAAACGAAATCATTTTTGCATTAATGAATTTATTAGTATGTTAGCGACGGGAACGCTTGACCTGGTTTGACTGTAAAACTGCTTGAACTTTTATCCTCCCGGAAAATTCTTTACAATTAATTGTACTGCTCATCAAATTATTCTGATAGATCTCTCTTAAAACTCTAGCTATTCTACCCGTCTTTCCGAGGCTTTCATTTTTGTTCCGCAGTAATACAACCGCATATTAAAGCGCTCGAAAAAAACGCGGGGAGATTAGGAGAAATTAATTATTTTGATGGAAACAAAACAACTCGGTATATAATTACGCGTGGGGTTGGTCGCTGATGGAAAATTAAGTCCAAGTGACTACTCAGATTCGGTCCTTAAGGTTTCGATCTTCCTTGAGTTACTAGTAAGCTAAGCTTTGCTGAAAATAAACCGTTCGTTTTTCCTAGCAATGATTGCCGGATCATACGCGGATGCCCTGTATGATTCTGAAAAGGTAATATCCTAGCACAACAATACTACCTGTATTTCACCGTTTTATGGCCCTGATTGACTGTTAACTGAAGATGTTGATCAATCGAAATGAACAATTTTTGGTCGTTTGTTGTTTTACGAAAGCCGCCAATAAAGTTGCGACCTTGTCAAACAGACATATCCATAGCCACCAGCGTTGATTTACTTAACAAAGGAACTATTTTGACATTTTATTAAATCGACTAAATTATAATGTGCATATATGCTTGTGTAGTCTTGTTCTTTCATTCACTGGTGGGGTAAATTTAAGAACATTTTAAAATAATTCAAGAAAATGGTAAGTCATCTTGGTGTTTTTTTTATTTTTAAGCAAAAATGAAAATTTATTATGTTAAAAAGGTCTAGTTTGCGCTAAGGAAAGTGTATGAAACTTGAACATAAAGACACAGTTCCAAAGATTGTAGAATATGAAGATTCTTTTTCTTGCCTTCGCACTTTAAAATCCTCTGAGCAAGGTTATATATATCTTGTGTAAATTTAAGCGAAGTAGTCCAAGAAGAGAAAAAGGTCGAAATATTCAATTTTCACGCTGCTTGCTACTTGGTGTTTAAGTCAGTTTTCGGAGCGTAAGTCTGTGTAAGGTTAGAACTGACAGGAAAAAAACGAATTTATGCAAAGAGTCAAATCTTAAAATTAAGGCGATCGTTAACAAGAAGAAACAATTTTCTCTCTCTGACAGTTTGTGGACTTGTAGTAAAAGACGTTTCTTTTTTTTTCTAAAACCTAAGGGTATATATATTGATTAACAGGCAGGAACTGCATTAAAATGGCTGAAAAGAAATAAATTTGCCATATATTTATGTTTATATTTGAGTATAAGGTAACAATTACTTTAGAAAGAAAAATTTGCATGAAAATTTCCGGGTTCCAAGCAGTTCCGTTTTTTGATCGTGAGCATCTTGATCGTGAGGAATTGGTACGGAGCTTCCCACAACCCTTTGCGCGGAAGAATAAAATGGCGAACGTTTCAGGTTGTTGTTGTCTGGGAGAATGTCAACAAAAATTAAGCTTGAGACAGTGAGAAGAATTTTAGAACTCAGCTGAAAAATGCCGAGTGAAGACGGGTCTGATACTGAAGAACAACAGGGAGCGACTTGGGAGCACCAGTCTTTAGCACAGGTAGAATATCAATAACAAAAACCATGATGGGGATGAAACTTTTGACAGCTCTGACAAACCATTGGGCTAGAAATTCAGCCAAGGCAATGATTGTTTGGCGAAACAAACTGTCAAGATGTCCGCAGCTTCTTAAGAATTAAAATCGTTAGGTTAATGTTATTTATAAAAAGACCAAACCAAAACTTGTTGGCTTTGTGAAACCTCAGTCACGCTGTCCGCAATCAGTTGTTATAGCTACAACAGGCAACCTGCACTAAGAGGTCACGTGACCAATGCTTCCTTTAAACAATGAGCTGAAATCTTGCTGATGCCAAATATTGATAGAGCACATAAAAATTCTCTTACACGCGAAATTTGGGAGGAAACACATTTAAGGGAGATATTTTATAGCACTTTGATTTTTCAACAAAGTAGCATGATTTGTATTGGCCTCCATGTTGGAGGGCATACTCTTGCCCTCCAACATGGAGGCCAAAACTACTTTTTGCTTATATCTTCTTAAACATTTGATAGTTACGCTCAGATGTGATGTAAACGTTACCACATCATCTTTTCAACATTTTCCTTGGAGTTTAAGTGCAAAATTTGTGTTCAGAAAGACGTAATTCATAATTTTAAAAATCACATTTTGGTCACGTGACCAGCTACGAACTTATTCATTTTCAGAAAATGGTGCTGGTTTGAAAAACCAAATCACTATTATTTTGTTTAAGATATGACCCACTAATCGTTTTTCGATGGCGAAATCATATAACTTTCTTTTTCATAAAAACGATGTCACATGACGTCTTAGTGCAAATGGCCTATCAATACGTCAATAGTGGAGCAGTATATTACCTAAAATCTCTCAACCAATATTAAAATCGACTTTTTTGATCTTTAATTTTGAAAATGATTTATTTTTCGTCAAATTACGCCTCTGTAGGTAAAGATAAGAGTTTTAAGAGGACATAAAGATGCAGTCAACAGCTGTTCATTTACCTTCGGTGATTCCAAGATTGTTACTGCTTCACATGACAAGACCTTACGACTTTGGGTAAGTTAAAGATTTCTTAGTAAACTAAAGGGTTCAATTTCTATTAAATGTGTGGGAAAAGTGGGTAGCGCCATATCCAACAGATAATGCTATATATCCAGAGTAGAAGTATTTGGAAGAGCAGTTATAGTTGCATTATCCCATGGTTAGTGATTTATCTGGTGTTTAGCCTCATCCACCTTTTGAAGGCTAAAACTTTGCTCATGCTAATGATCCTGCTGGCTATGCAGCTATGCAGGCTATTACTTATCCTTAATTTCTTTAGTATATTTGTTGGTCATTCATGGACATTTAAACTGCAACGTTTCATTTTGTCTCTTTCAACAATATTATCTTGTTAGGATGCAACTTCTGGAGCACATCTTAAGGTGTACAAGGGCCACACCTCCTTTGTGACCTGCTGTCATGCAGATGCTAACAGTGCAAGGTATCAGATAATTAACAATTTATAATTAAATGAGGCTGAGTTAGATTTGAAGTATTGGAGCTCGAGGAAGTTGTTAACACCCTTTGAGAGCATCATATTCATGTAAAATAACCCATGTTTTTATTATTTTATTATTCTAACATTGGCACCATTTTAATGAATTTGGAGAAATGAGAGTAGGACGTGGGAATCGAGAAGCCAATTTCATTAAAGAAGAAAAACAAACATATGTGCAGCCACTTTCTAACCACTTTCTAAAATGAGATCTTACTCTCTATTAACTTCTTCATCTTGTTAGGATTGCCTCAGGTGGATGGGATAAAAGACTTTTAGTATGGGACATTCAAACTGGAACTATTCTGGTAAGGCTTCAGATAGCCCTAGTTCTACTCAAAGCAGTGGCCAAAACAGTTTTTGAAAATCAAGAAAAATCTACCTTTCAGTTTGTCATGGCCCATTCACTGGGTCTGAGTCAGCAACTGCGGCTGCAGACCCCCTCATGACCTTCTGCAAACTTGTCAGACTTTGCTTTGAGTATCAGAGTGGTTTTGAAGTGACCAGCTCCTGTTGAATTTAAGGTTAATGTATATTTAAGCCAAAATCATGGCTGAAAGCATTAAAATCACAGCTGGTATTTTACAAAATATTATTTTGTAGTAGGGAACTGTAAAACTTATTGAAAGAAAAGACTCAACTAAAGACAGCAACCAAGCACAAAGATTCTTGCTCTTCCCAATTTAATAAAATATAGCTGATAATCTCAGTGATATAATTTCATCTCCTTTATTAAATTTAGACTAATGTTATAATTCTCTTTGTGGATTGTCTTTAGTGGGAGGCCCTGAATGAAGGTATTGTAACATCCTGCAACTTTTCGCACGATGGTCGCTACCTTATCAACAGCAGTGATCTGGATTTTGCTGTCAGTGTATGGGACGTCAGAGAAGGAGCCCTCATAAAAAAGCTATTCAGTAAGTGGTATACAACTGAGTTGTCCTAAATGTCTATAGAGTAAAGACGTGTGATGTTACAAAAAGTCAGATTTGTGTAACTATGGGATTGGTTGGCGTAAATTCAGAAAGAACTAGATGGAAAAAACCCCTAAGTTGTCAAAATAATTTTTTAAGACTTATGAACAGTAAGTTGTGTGTAGATCACTCATGAATCAAACCTTTTTATTAGGACTTTCAAGTGGTACTGTTTGTCTTCTAGTATTAAATTATTTACAAAATAATTTTTAGGATTTTTTATTTAGAGGTACAGTCGACTCCCGATAACTTGAACCTTCAAGGGAAATCGAAAAAAGTTCGATTTAGGGAGTTCGAGTTATCGGGAGCTCGAAGAAAATAGCCGAGAGTAAGGTAAAAAACAGTTTTCTTCTGCACAGTGAACATTTTAATCACATTTAATTGTAGAAATGTCAAGTGAAAATTAAAAGATGCTTCTAGATTATAAATCAGAACGTAACGTAACAAAACATAGCCTAAATAGAGCATGCATCTAACTGTTTTGAGAAGTAAAGCTGCTTCACGTTAGTCTGTGACAATCAACATCAGCCTCCATTAGTAAACTATACTCCTACAACACGTTAATAGGAAATGCAAAATTTAATGTTTCGGACGCCAGTAGACGGCTTTTTCCCGACCTTTTAAGGGCTCAAAACATGGTTCGAGTTATTGAGGGTAAAATTGTATAGAAAATGACCTGAGGGGAAACGAAAAGTGGTTCGAGTTATCGAGGGTTCGAGTTACCGAGGGTAAAATTACAGTAAATGTATATGACGGAAATCCAGGGGAAATCGATTTTGGTTCGAGTTAGCATGAGGTTCGAGTTAGCGAGGGTTCAAGTTATCGGGAGTCGACTGTAATATGTTTTTTGGTATACTCAGGATTGAAAAGGTTATTTTCAGTCATCGTCTTAGGACTCAGGCTAGTCATTAATCCATCACATTTACGAAACTTTTAGTTTTGTTTCTAGAAACTGGAGACATACAGTGTAGATTTAATTCAAATCAAATGTTTGTCATTATATTTACTGGTACTTCTCTTTTAACTTAATAGATCATAAAAGTACAGTTACTTGCTGCCGATTTGCTCCAACACAAACCCGAATTTGTACAACTTCTATGGACAGAACAACGAAGATTACAGACATGCAAACTTTTACAGAAGATTATAATGTTACTCTCACTTTGGGGTAAGGTTAGGGCATTTAATGATTTTTTTTATTGCTGTCTTAAGCATGGATCTTGAGTTCAATTCCCAGGTGTAACCACAAATCCTTCTTTCAACTTCTTTCCTTTCCCTGTGGCTTTAAGAAGCTTTAAATACCTGTGAAACAGAGCATTGATGGAGAGGGGAAGTGGGGGGTGGTAAAATGAGTGCACCGTTGGCCACAGGTTTGTTAGTCAGATGACTATTTCAAGTTACCCCCATAAAATAAGGACTCTTTACCTTTTCTTCATGGTTGTGCAATCCCAACTGACATAAATAATTAATTTATAAGGTCTAATGCCAAAATGTAATGATTAGACTTGCCTCCAAAGACAAGAAACATTGTCTGTATTTGCCCAGGTAGATTTTCCTTAAACAAGAAAACAGATGTATGCTTCACATAAAAAGTTTATCAATGTTTTTTCTTAAATTATTATGATGCTGAGTCACTTCAAAGCCAACCTATAGTCTAAAAGTTACTACTCTACCAGGCTAAATCACTGTTAGAGCTTAGCCAGCTTTTATCTTGTTTGTTGCACTGTTTTATCATACCATCCACGGATGTTATTTTATTGGCTGTCGATCTGCTCGATGAATGTTTGTTTGACTGTCTTCAGGGGTCACATCAATGTCATCTCCAGCTGTTGTTTTAGTAAAGACGAGCACTTCTTGGCCACAGGGTCATGGGACAAGAACATTCAAATATGGGACATTGCCACTGGTGTCTATAGGTACAGCAGTTTTCTGATGCCAAAGAAAATTATGCTAAAATTTGGTGATAGCTTGGAACTTAGAGAGGCCCACAACAGTGAGAGCCAATGAAGTCACTTTTAGCTGGTGTTAATTTTAAAAGTACAGTAAATGAGAGCTGCAACCCTACCTATTTTGAGACTTCTTCACCATTAAATATAATTTATTACTCTGTTGCACTTCTGAGCTGAGCCCTTTGTTGATATGCATTTTCAGTCCATAACAGCTTAGCTCAAAATGGAGGCGGGGGAGTTTACTCCCCCTGACTTCTAAAGTCTACTCCCCCTGACTCCCCAAGCGAAAATGCTACTAGAAAGAGTTTGCTTGTATAGTCACCACAGCGGGGGTACTCCGGATTTCGAGAGACAGGGATGATCAAAGGATTTTTTTTGAGGTAGTAAAATATCAGATGGTATGATGAGGAAACAAACACAATCGTTCAATTTTTAACGTTTTTACTTTTTCATGTTTTTAATGCCTTTGGAAATTTTTAAGGCTTGGAAATTTGACTTTTTTTTGGGGGGGGGGGTTAATTTTTGTTTCAGGGATTTTCAGGGGGGTTTGTTGGAAGCCCTAGAGATTTTTCTGGGTTTGATTTTTGCCTTCATTAGATCATTCCCGTCACTTGAAATCCGGAGTCTCCCCTGGGACAGTCGTGAACACTGCAGGATTTTGTCCAGAGTCATAGTTAGAGATGCATTGTACAGCAAACAGTGTCACAGGAAAGTATTGTTCATTTAGTAGTTTCATTTTCAATTCACAGACTTAAAAGTTTAGACCATCCTTTATGTCTCCCCAGTTTGACTTTTAATCCTCCCCTCTCGCTTTCCAGTTAAAAGAAGGGTGTGAGATCACACATATTCACCGTGTATTGATGATTTCTTTCACAGAACTCAGGGCCCATTTACCTTTTCCAAAGGACATGAAGGCTCTGTCAGTGCATGCAGCTTTAGTGAAGATGGTAAGGACATCAAGAAATAAACCACTCTCCCAAGTTTTATTAATTTTAAGCTCAGTGTATGTGGAATCCAGCCCTTTGAAAATGAGTTGATGTAGACCTCAGTTTATCTTACCCATTTTTAGTGTATTATTATAATAACGTACAGGGACTTTATTTATTTAAGCATGGCTAGTTTATTATTTAGAGCCGTGCATAACTAGTTTATGACTATGTCGGTTTGATAGGTACTATGTTAGTGTCTTCATCATATGATGAAACGCTGGTCATCTGGGATGTTGAGAACTGCTGTCAGAAGTTTGCTCTGAAGGTAAAAAAAACCTTTTTATTTAGTCAATTCTTGCCTTGCAGGCTAAAAATAGGCCAGTCACTATAAATATCACTTAATAATAATAATAATAATAATAATAATAATAATAATAATAATAATAATAATCAGTTTATTAAACCCTTTGGTAGTGTATAAAACTAAATTACAAGGGAGGTCAAGAATATGCAGAATACATAATTACACATGGCAAGAAGGCAAAAACAATTAATTCCTATTGTAACTGTGGGTAACAAAATTACTAAGGCGGTCCGTTCTGACAAAGCGGAATTCAGAACGGGAAAAACCCGACCTCAACCCGTACCCATGAGCGACATTCGTGGGCTGCGGCAGCAGGTGTGAAAGGAACCCGGACTCCTTGATGTTAGATATAAAATGCCTGCAAGCCTCATCATGGCGCGACAACAGTGTAGGCAAGCCACAGCGCACGAGTGCCGACTCATAAGAGCAATCTGGGAAAATGATTCCTAGTGCAGACTTCTGCATGCTTTCCACCAATAATTATTGAACCAGACAGTTGGGTATCGCTGCCCACTCCGGAGATGCATATTCTAAAATGGGCCGCACAAGGCTACAATAAACCTGAATGAGATCAGCTGGTGGGAGGCCTGATTTGGAACTAGTTGAAACCCCAGCCATACCAAATACTCTGCATCCTGAAACGTGTATATATACCTGAGGCCCAATGAAGACTTATAAAAATTATTGAAAGCTTTAATATTATTAAAAATATGTCCTGAATGTTATAATAAATTAAATTATATAACATTCATGACATTTTATTATTATAATTATTATCTTTGAGGGCGAGTGATTCATCTCTTCTTGAGTCGTTTTATATACAGCTCTCTTAAAATCAAGTACTAGCAAAAAAAGATTACTGGAATTTATGGTTATTGTTTCTTTCTATTATGGCTCCAGAAAGTTTGGTGGCATAGCAGTGTTCTTTGTATTTGATGTCAATACTTACATACATTGTAGTCACACCTCTCTCTCCTTCTTATCTTCTCAATGCATTGAATTTCTGCCTTACCAGTAAATGGTGATAATCAGTTGATATGGTACAGTCTGTATGTTGCCTTTATTTCCAGGGTCACACAGGATGGGTAAATGACTGTAGTTTTAGCAGTGATCAGAAGTGGATAATCTCCTGCTCAAAAGTTAGTTCTTTTTTATTTGTTATGTAGGTCATGAAAATGACAGTTAATAGCAGATTTGGACCTAGCCTGTCTGATATTGAAAATTAATTATTTCCTCTGCTGTAAGTAGGATAATCTTTCTATTTTGTTCACCAAAATTACTGGAAAAAAAAATAGATTAATTTGTTTGATTTTTAATGTGTTTGGAAAAATCTTGTGTTTCCACTTGTCAAGTATTGACATAAAAACAAGCTTATAATAATAGTTTTTTGTTAAAAAAGTAATTTAGTTTGTAAACTTCAAAGGTTAGTTTCTCAAACATTGAATTTAAGCTAAAACTATCAAGGGTGACACAATTCAAAATACAACAGCCACTGCAATAAATGTCAGTGTTGAACATGAAGCTTTTAGAATTGCTGACGTTAAGTTGATTTTTTCTTTTATATACTGTAGGACAAAACTGTACGGATGTGGAATATAGAATCAAGTGATGATATACCGGTGGTCCTAGAACACAGGAAAAACATAGGGCTCAGAATTGTTCAGGTTTGTATTAAATACTTGTTAAATTGGGCTATTTTGCAAGGCTCTATTTTTAGCCTTGTAAATAGTCCACTCTATAAACCTAGGTGAATTTTATGGATATTTGTTAAGTTGTTACTTAAGTTAATGAATATCGTAAAGCCATGTGGGTGTGGCCATTGTGAACTTTTTTTTAGACTAAGGTATTGTCCATAATTTTTTGTATGCACTAATAAAGTTCATTTGGTATAAAGGTAAACAAAAGCAGATGTGTTGAAACATGCTTTCTATTGTCGGGGCTGTCAATAAAATTTCAAGTTGCCAAGTAAATGCAATAAGTAGACTGGGCTTGAAGGTTGGTTTGGTTCTATTTTCCTTTTGGTTCCTATGTAGCCACAGGTCATGCAGCGTACAAAGAGAGTGGTGTCTGATAGCCCAGGGCTAGTGGATTTTGCTACTGGGCTAATGAGTTCTGTTTTCAACTTGGCCAACGGGCAGGTAAAGTTTTTTGGGGAATTCACTGTAATCAATCCTGCTAATCAAAAAAAATTTTTCGGGCTATATAAAGTGACTCTTGGGCTGGTGGATTCTAGCTACAGCTTGCCCGAATGGCAAGCTGTAAAACTGACTTTCTATGCACCCTGGGTCATGCTTTTAGTAGTTGGGGAATCCCTTGCCCCCAGCCCTGTATTGTAGTTCTTCCATGCTAACCTATTTTCATTATGTTATTTGTAGTGTCAAAACTGTAGCAAGCCTTTCTCAATCGCTCAGTTGGAAGACGAAGCAAACTTCAAGTACTGTGTATTTTGTCGCCTAGAACATCCCTCTGAATACTCTTCTTCGCCAGTGGACTTTTGAAGTTAGGCAAAACAGTCAGGTTGGGACGTTGCATCTCATCTATGAAACTCCACCATGTTGAGTGTAGGTGCAGCAGTTTTGCATTAGCACCCTGCAGATCAAACCCAAAGCCTTCAGGGCGTGCTGGACATTGTGTGAGAATCAATCACATATATGGAATGTTATCACAATACTACAGCTTTGGTGTGAATCAAAGTACCAAGAAATTTTCATATCTTATGTAAGTTGTAGCATATGGGAAGCTGCAGCTTACTGGTATTTTTGAGCGTTGTACTGTATATATGCTGTCATATTTATTTTGGTTTTATTTATAATTTTTGTGTACAGTATTTGTAACAAAAACTGTATTAAATAATATTGTTTACAGAACTACCGTATCTTTCTTACAGGTGTGAATAATGTTGTTTACTATCAGATCAAGTTGCTTTTAAAAAACTCACTGTTGGCTGTAACAGCTAATAGATGTTCAGCCCCCTCAAAGTTTACGTAGGCAGTGTTTACATGAGAATACTCACACCAGCATGACTTTTTGATGACCTTTTGATTTTTATCGCATTTACATGATGATTGGGTCATTTCATATCTCGTTATTTGAAGGTCACCGCATGTTGATAAAATACACGTGTGATTCAAAATCGCAAACGTTATGCATGCGCTACCCATTCCAGTCTATTGGCAGACCGATTTCACACCAAGACCTGTGGTCTTTTCTTGTTTACATGATACTGTTGAGAACTTTCATACCGGAGTGAAATTCTTGGCCCTGGTACAACAACTGGGGTGAAGACACGTGGAGATGACTCGTGCCGGCATGACATTTTGTGGTGGTATCCTGTAAACAAATATAGAGCCACGAGAGGGAACCAGAGTGAACTCTCCCTGTAGCGAAAGTCGCCCCGGTGTCATGTAAACACCCCCTTACATCCAAAGGTCAGCAAGTAAAAAGTTGTCCAATGTCGTGTTTTATTAAACTGGACCCTGAATGCTGACTTTGTTCCAGTAAAATTATAAATATTAAGGATGCATTTTTACTATATGAAGTTTTAAAGTTTTTTCTGATTTAATTAGAAAAAATAATTCAAACTTATTGAGTGTTTTGGCTTGCAGAACTATAAAAAATTGGTTATTAGTTACTGTCGGTATAAATATTGACTATTTTGCTTTTCTCCATTTGGTAATAAATCACAACATCTGCAACAACAAGAATCTGCAACGTTCTATGGTTATTAAAGATGAGAAGGCAAGAGCTCTACCTTTGATTTAGACCAGTATTACATCCTCTGCTGCTGATGGAAAAAGTCCTTTAGTTGTTGTGCATTGGCTTTTCCCACCACAGTAGCGAGAGACTACAATTAACAGAACAAAATAGATCAAAAACCAAGAGGAAGTGCCAAAGCTGGCCTGAAGAAACAGGTGACTGATGTTTGACAAATGAGCCCGGAAATTCCATCCTGATGACTTATCACTTCCCAGATTTGGGTAGTGCTTCTGATTGGATGAAGCAAAGTTTCACCCCATCAGAAACACTACCTAGCTCTAGGTAGTGTCAAGTCATCAATATGGAATTTCTGCGCTCATTCCTCAGGCATCATTTCCCGGGAGGACACCAGTGGTGGCGTCACGAAATGTGGGCTGTTTTCTCAGGCTAAATGCAAAAGCTGAATTGGCAAGATTAAGTCTACAGGTTCTATTTTCAGGGATTAACATATGCAAATAATACTACAGAGATGCCTTCCCATTACTGACTTTGATACTACATGTACTACTAAAGTACTTACTGCAACTGATGCCTTACTGATTTGCTCAATACCTAACAGATGAGAGAAAACAACAAATTTGAAAAAGCTAGTTTTTACAAAGGGAACTTCGATTCAGTAGATTTTCTGTAGAGATGGAGGGAGGAAAGGAAAGTAGGAGTTGTTAGACTTATCCCCAGGTTCACCAACAGTATTGTTACGAATCATTAATTTATTTCTCCTAAACATTTCAAATTAAATCCTTCCCATGAAACTGTTAGTAGCAGAAATTGAGTGGTGCACCAGAAATATTTTAGGCAACTCTGCCTTTCACGTTTGGCTTGAAACAAAACAAGGCAGTTAGTTCTGCTTCAACTGATTTCATTCAAAGCAAGTATGAAACCAAGGGCTTGAAAAAAGTCAAGTATGGTAGTCAGTGACAGGTAGATTTTATTGCTGGGTAAGTAACTTTTAAAGCTCGCTTGTCCGATGGGCAAGGGTCCAGGCAAGTCATCCTCTAACAAGCCGCAATATCCAAATTCAAATTCTCCTCACCAGTGTCCATACATTGCCTTATAGAATTAGTTGGGAGAACTTGATAAAAGATCAAAGTATTTCTCTATTGTTTATCATTTTGTTAATTCTCCTGACCTTTTCTCTTGGTAATGTATTGATATAGTTAGGAGAATATTCATGTTGGTCACTATTGGGACTTTTAGGGTTAACTAAGGGCGCTTTCCATTTGTCACACCTGACTGGCCAGACCATTCCTGTTGCAACAATAATTTCCCTTTTAATCAAAACTCTCCAGCCAGATCAGTCAAATCCTATCCTTCTTGCATACTATTAATTTAATAGTATGCAGGAAGGAGAAAGTTTTTCAGCAAAAACTCTTGGAAAAAGCCTATTTTATTTTCAAACTGACTAGTCAGGCTATGGTCAAGCCGGCCAGTTCTGACAAATGGAAAGCGCTCTAAGAAGAACAAGAAGTTGCCCCAGCTAAGTAAAATGAGACAGCTGCTTGCCCAAAGGAAAAGCTGGAATTCAAGTTTTTTTCAAGCCCTGAAACCTGTTGTAATATGAATGGTATCAGAATAACAATATTCATTTTCTTACTGTTGAACTTAGCTAACAGGGCCATTGCTTTTCTTTGTCCTAAACCTGGAACTGTCTGAAGTGTTGTCAGTAAGGCTTGGTCGGTTGGTGTAGGTTTTACCTTGATCCGATAAGGGTTGTTTTGGGGCTTGCTCTCCAAAAACACCTGGAAACAACTTGTTTTGTCAGTAAGAAAGTTAAAAAATATTACAAGGAAGTTTTCAAAGACCATAAAAATAATGGTTGACGTAAAATATACAGGGCTAAAACAATATTTTCATAGCACTAAACATACGAGAGAACTAAAGCTTGAATTTTGGTATCACACAAAAAACCAAGGGAGCCAATACAAGAAAACTCTTCGAAAAAATAAAATAACCATCTTTGTAATGTTGTTCCATTAGGAAAACATTGATCTCAGCCAACGTTTCTTTGAATAGAGCTTTCTCAATAATTCTGTACTTTTAGCTGCAAGTTGAACACACTCACAGAACCTTCAGAAAGTTTTCAATAAAAGAGGGTTTACCATTTGAGCCAAGATTTTGCCTGCTTCAGTAGGTGATGTCACTGGAAGAAGTGCTAGGCCTCTTTCAATGACAATGAACTTCTGTAGATCATAGAAGTACTGGGAACTCAAAGAAGTCTTTTCTGCCAACACAACTTTCCTAAATGAAGCCTAAAGAGAAGGAAAGTAACAAAGATGAATACAATTATTGGAATGGTAGGTTGTTGACGTGTGCATTACCATGTGTGATCCAAATCCCTACCATGAAAATATTTCTTTATCTTTGGCAAAATGGGACCCCTTTTTCATCTTATAGATCCTCTCTAACTTTCTTGCAAGATCCTCGCAAAATATGCAAAATGTATCCCTTGATTCTCAAAAGTGAGGAATAATAGTATTGAAGAATAAAACCTTGATGAAAAAAATTTGTGGCGTGAGAAGCATTTTGCAATCTTTAATAAAGCATAGATGACATCAATGTTTGCCCTAGGTAGTCAATATGGTGTGTTACTTTAAAAAGAAACTATTTGGGTAGATGCTGCTTATCTTTAACCTGAACAATCCATTATTCTACATGTATCCAGTACCTTGGCAAGTTTGAGCAGCTTGGATTTGTAACTATCTCCTCCTGCCACCAAATCAGCTTCACTGAGATATACAACTCCTACCTCTAATGAGGGATGGAAGTCCAATACTCCCATACAGTCATCAACTTGAACAGTAACATGACTCTCTGTCAATCAAAATGATTGTCAAATAATCAGGCAATAATTATTATGGAAGACTCACAGCCAGTCAGCCACTATTCATTCAATTGTTCAGTCAATCAATCACTCATGCACATCAGTTGCTGTGTCAATAAGGAAGTCAATCACCATGGAATGGCACCTAGAATATGTATGGTTTCCCAATCCAATCTCAGACCCTTCACACTGGGTCTCTTTCAAGCTGTTTTTTTTTTCAGTCTAGTTAGGATAGGGTACAGGGATAAGAGAGTATAAAATGTATCATTTTCTACCATAGTGGAGTATACCAGTAATACATAGAGTTTACAACAGGAATGTGGACATCTGGAATGGCTGACAGAGTCTTGGTGTCTAATTTAGTAAAAGAAAACACTCAAGGAAAATAATCCCTTGGGCCTAACCCAGAAATCCTAATAACAGACCTGGCCTAAGGTCAAAACCCATTTTCAGACTTAAACACTAAAATTATTGGCACTTGTTTGGCTAGGGGTGGGTTCGGTGGGGGTACAGAAGTATTCTCAGATTGGTATGCGCCTCTCATTGGGTGGTAATTGTGGGTTGTTTTCTAGAATGGAATAACATTGACAGTAAAATAAATCCTTAGAGTTTAGCAACACAATTGCCCCATTTCTAGAACAGGGTATCAATTGGAATGTAAAATCCTTCAAAAAGGAGTTCTGCGGCTCATTGGAGGCCTGGGCAACCCACCAAGCCTTTCTGATTACATCTGTACCTTCCGCCCTCCTCCTCCTCCACAATTGTGCGTTGTTCACGGGAAAAACAACTCAAAATAAAAAAATCACTGTATAAAATCTCTGTAATCAGGGACAATCGTCAACTAAACAATCATTACTTCAGAAGGAGTCACCTCTTGGTTTCAGTAAAAATGTCAGGCTGAAAAACACTACAGAGTAAAAAAATGAGAAGAAAACTCTTAGGGCGCTTTCCATTTGTCCCAACTGACCGGCCAGACCATTCCCGTAGTAATGAGAATTTTACTTTTAATCAAAACTATCCAACCAGATCCGTCAAATCCTAAATACTATGCACGAAGGAGATGGTTTTTCAGCAAAAACTGTTGGGAAAAACCTATTTCATTGTAAAAATGCTGCTCCAGCCATGGTCTGGCCGGCCAGTTCTGACTTTTGGAAAGCGCCCTTAGTCTACGCAACTCTTCTGACCTTATTACCAGGTAAGAATACCAAACATTACGTTTTTTCTAAGCTTATTATTTTGAATTTTGGCGGGAAATTCCCGCCGACCATTTTCATCGAACAAGGTGACTAATCATCATAATTACAGCACAAACCTTGAAGAGCCTTAACAATCTCGCTACCATGGAATCTTTCGTTGACAAGAATATGTCCCGGAAGAATACAAGCACCATGGAGCCGCGGCTGAGTGGAAGAGATTTGAGACGAGAGCGACGCCATATTGTTGACTGCGTCAGCGATTCGCCATTGTTTCAATCAGCGGTAATAAGCACCAAGCCAAGCGCCGACCAGTTGCGCATGAATTTCGAAAAGTTGTCAAGTTCTCGTGTCACGTTGTAAACAAGTTTTGTGATAAAATCCCTGCTTTTTCGCTTTCAGGATGAATGTATCTGAATTATTATCATTCCAGGTTTGTATTTTGTTGTTGATTTGTGTTTGATATTGCAATTTCCTCACCCCCTGTTTCCTCAATCAACTAAATTTTTACAGCTCCAAAAAAAGTAGGCTTTTTGGTTTAAGCCTTTTATCTATTGTAGCTCGTCAATCTCGGCTTGCCTTCTCGTTTCTTTTTGAACTGTTTCTAATTGCGTGAGTCGTGTGGACCTAGATTCGTTTTAGGGGCTTGCTTTTATGAATATTATCCCCTGCAAATCCGAATTTTGGCGAGAAACAACTCATATTTGAGAATTGTATAGACCTTGTCACGGTTTTCGACGCCATCTTGACGAGTAGGCAAACGCGTGAGAAATTACAGTGTTTGTATGAGAATGTAATGCCGAATAATTTCCGTAGAACGGCTGCTCTGAAAAAAATATGATTTGTAAACTAAAGCTTCATTCCTAAGGATTCTCCTGAAAAACTTTGAGGGCGTTACATTCACTAGAAGACCTGGAGCCACTTTTTAAAATTTTCTATACATTTGTCTGTAAGAAAGTCCCGGGAAAATTACAGACAAAGATATGGAAAATCTAAAGCAAGCCTGTGGAGAAATTTAAGCACAGGTACACCCCCCAAATTTTTTGGGACAATCCTTTGCTTTGTAGCTTTAGTTTACACTGTAATTTCTCACGCGTTTGCCTACTCGTCAAGATGGCGTTGAAAACCGTGACAAGGTCTATTGTTTCTCACAATTTGTACTGCTTTTTTGAAGGTTTGAAGACGATGCAATTCTTTACTTTGATTAATAATATTTTTAGCTTTGTACAGCCCTAGTTGGGAGGTGGGGGGAGGGTATGCCTGGAAAATTTGGATGAAGGTGACTGTACAGCATGCATTCTGGAACCCTGACCTTATTTCAGAGCAAAACATAATAATTATGCTTAGCCTATGCTGGACCTGGAAAAAATTGTAATTTATTTACCTATGATGAACACTAAGGATTTCTTATGAACTTGTTTAAATGTGTCCGTGCGTTCCAGATCGAATTGGAATTTGAAAGTGTTGGTTTTTGAGGAGAGGAGAAAACTGGAGTACTAGGAGAAAAACCTCTTGGAGCAAAGGAGAGAACCAGCAACAAACTCAACCCACATATGGCTTCAACACCAGGATTTTAACCCAGGCCAAATTGGTGGGAGGCGAGCGCTCTCACCACTGCGCCACCCCTTCTTCACCCTTGCTCCCCTGAGCCACTAATAGCGAAGTAGTGTAACATAAAGAGCATTCCCTGTTTGCCCACCAATTGCAGGCCCTTGTTCCAAAGGGCAAAAAACCTTACCCTGTTTCAGTGCACAAAGTTTAAAATCAATACACAGTTTCACACCACAACAGCTTAAAACCAATCCCTTTGGAGCTGTAAATACCTATGTACAGTAGCTTGGACAGGAAAGTACCCCCAACCCCTACCGCCATCACCACCACCACCCAGTCTTAATGTTGAAAGGAATGTTTAAAAGGAATCTACCTTTTTGTTGGTCAGATAGACTTGAAAAAAATCTTGAGAAAGCTCTGGAGTTGCCCAAAGTATTTAAACAGTTCTTGAGTGGGAAATGGCTCTATTTCTGCCATTAAATGCCATTGCCACAGTGAAACTGAGGAATGCAATTTCCCGTATCTTATATTATTGTTTTTGCTCAGCCTGAAAGAGGAACCAAAAGGAAGAAAGGAGACAAGAATGACACTGAGAAGACAAATGATTCTAAAAAAAGGCCAGTAACTGCAGATCTTACCACAGGATCTGGAATATCTGAGGAAGAGAGAATGAAAATATTAGAAATGGTGGAAAATGAACCCGAGGTTAGTGATGAGATGATGGACAAGAATGTTCTTACAGATACTGTATCTTATTTTTTACCTGCCCTGCAAATATTTTTAATCATGTAATTTTGTTAATTTTTTTGTCTTTGTGCAACCTCCTCAGAGCAACGTCTTGCCATTTTAGGGATTCTATATTCATTTGATAAAAGCTTGGATGTTTCTTGGTGTTGTGGAAACCATTGTCGTTTCACTTTCATTCTAGTGCTTTGGGTATTGTTCGGTGTCTTTTCAGTCCTTTGTAATGCGTCATTGGTGATCCCACCTGTCCACAACACCAAGAAACTACCCAAAACATGAATGAGAGCTTGCCCGCTAGTCTTAGATTACTTTTCATCATGAGATAATTTTCCAGGGCTGTTACCCATTGGGCAAATGAGTATTAGTAGTTAATTGTCCAGAAGGAAAATTTTTCTGTCACCAACTACTCTATGGTACTGTTTTCAAGCCCTGTTACTCTCCTTGATGATGATTGAAGCTTTTTCTGGTGTCATCATTTCTTCTGTTTCACTGGAGGTAAAATGTTTATCACAAGCAGTAACTTAGTCGTTACAGGGCAGTAATGTTTTTTTATTGTAAATTTTGTTTTCTTTTTCTTGTAGGTTGAGGCCCTTGATGTTGGATCCCTCAAAAGGATGTTGCTTATGTTTGAAAAGAAGGTTACAAAGAATCAGGAGATGAGAATAAAATATCCAGATAACCCTGAAAAGTATGTTGAATGTTGCTTGGGCCTCTGTGTAGATATAAATGTCAATACATAATTGTACAGATGATTGTACAGTCGACTCTCTCTTAACGGACACCTCTATAAGATGGACACTTCTGTAAAACGGAGACTTGGTCGCTGCCTTTCTTTACTCCCTTTATTTCACTCTCTATAAGACAGACACCTCTCTAAGATGGACACTTGGTGCCGGTCCCAAAGGTGTCTGTCTTAGAGAGAGTTGACTGTACACTTCATTTGAAAGGGAATCTGTCATTGCTAGTAGGTTAGCTTACCAAGGCCTTTAAAACCTGACCTTGTTTTAGAAAGAAATTGCTCATTTTGCCGCCCTGTTTAAGACAAGAGACCTTATTATTCTCATAACCCTGAGTCATTTCATTTCACTCGGAATGGGAATGGGACTCACCTTATTTCATCCTACAGTACAGTATGTGCCCTTGTATTATAATGTCTTTAAATTTAATATTTTGTTGCCTACAGATTTATGGACTCAGAGCTTGATCTCAATGATGAAGTCCAGAAGTTACATGTGGTAGCCACAGTTCCACACCTTTATCAGCACATTGTTGATGTTAATGCTGTTGGTACAATACTGGGCTTGTTAAGCCATGAGAACTCAGGTAAACTTGCATCAGGTGCATGTCAGTTATTTGGCCAGTCAGTGGTGGGTTAGGTGACAGTAACAACCAAGGGAGTCCAGTGCTCTGAACGTATGAAATCTAGGGTGCCCTGCATATGATTTCTATAAAAAAAACCCTATGATTTTCTAGTTTTTCAGGAGCAAATGTTAGGCACCAGGGGCTGCCGGGTGCTACTAGAGCACAGCCTTGAATCATCATCATCATCATCTTTTTTAAATAACTATTATAATAATCATTATAGTATTATTATTATTATTATTATTATTATTATTATTATTATTAATATTTTATTCTTGTTGTATATCTTCATGTATCGTGTTCTTTAAATGGTTAGTTTATTCCTTTGGTTTATATTATTTTCCTTGCAGATATTTCTATTGCTGTTATTGATCTGTTGCAAGAGTTAACAGATGTGGACACCTTAAATGAGAGTGAAGAAGGTGCTACTGCCCTCATTGATGCACTTGTAAGTGCTGTTACTGTCCTGGTCCCAGTAGTTCAACTGTTTGAAATCATTCTCCAGTGGATAAGTTTTAGGAAAAGCGATTGGGAATCCATTGGATAAGGATTTATCCAGTTGATATTGTTATCCACCTTTTGAACAACTAGGGCTTGTTTTTTTTTTTAGTACTTCTTTATGAAAAGCAAGACTTAACCAAGTTGAGTCTGTCACCGTTACCAGCCCTAGGTGTGGTCAATTGTTTGTTGTGACAAAGTCATGTTATTTCTATATTTGTATCAAGCATGTCCTGTTTTTGTTTTCATGTACTTGTAGCTTGATGGTCAGGTAATTGCTTTGCTGGTACAGAATGTAGACAGACTTGATGAAAATGTCAAAGAAGATAGTGATGGTGTACACAATACTCTAGGTTTGTCTTGCATCTGTCAGTTCAAATATCCAAATAAAAAGCTAATCTTTCCTCTGCCTAGATTTGCTGCAAACTCTTCACAGTCACAAAAAAACTGACCTCTCAATAATTTCTACTTTTGACCATTACTTGTCAGACTTGTTTAGTCATTACAAAGCAGTACCTCAGTAAATAAGCTTTTTTGACAACCCTCCAAGTTACGTCCATTTTAGTTGCCGTGGCGCCTAAAATTTTGAAGCTGGAGACTTGATTTGTAAAAAAGTCTCCCTAAACCGACAAAATTGGTCGCCAAATGAGGACCAAGCACAATCATTACTGTAACTTGGAGGGTTGTATGATGCCGTCTTAACTTTCTTTCTTTCATTCTTTTTTGTTTTGCTTTGTTTTTTGAAGCTACACTTTCGAATTTATTTTTTGTTTGGAAGTTCAAGAAATCCAGCTTCCAAGGTATACTTCCATGAACTAAAAATAGTTTTGTTCTTCCATTTAAAAGGAATCATAGAAAATATGACTGAACTTAGAACGTCTGTGTGTCAAGCTGCTGGAGAACAGGGGATGCTTGGTTGGCTTCTAAGAAGACTCAAGGTGTGGTTGGATTTGTATTTTAAATACAGCCAAACTTCCCGTTAGTAAACACCCATTATTAGGTGATGTCATGGTTGCTTTTAGGAAGTAATCACTTAGGAGAAGTACCTAGTAGACTATACTGCTGGGAAAACTGATTTAGGTATTTTGGATCGGCAGACTCCTAATTAAGCTTGGTGGCGGCTTATGCACTGTAACCTGTAACTGGTGGTTCCAGAGGGTACTGTGGATGTGTAATCCTCCCTGATCTCTGCCAATCAATGTTGTTAAAAATGTTGGATTTTTGCTTTTCAAGACATTGAAAGGTAGAGAGACCAGAGAGGCAAAATTCATGTAAAGAATCCTAAATGTGTAGCAGATTTTTTGCTCTTGTCATTAGACTAGACTATGTAGTTATTGTTTTAATGATGCGATAATGTTATTGTCTCTTCATAAATGGGATTTCTGCCCCTGTGATATGCTGCCTCTATAATTGTATAATATTGTATTTTGTTGCTTTTTTTAATTCACCTCTTTTTTTTTCAGCAAAAACCTCATTATGATGCTAACAAATTATACTGTAGTGAAATCCTCTCAATTCTTCTTCAAAATACAGAAGGTAAATTTGTATTTCAACCATAGTGGTTTCTGGTTTTATCATTTTGTTTTCCTTAGACAAGAAACTAATTGCTTTGTTCTACATTTCCATTCTCCATCCAGGTGTACATTTTTTAGAAATGATAGCACTGTCACTGTGTTGTTTCCTTATACAAGGAACTTTTTGTCACTTTGTGTCTCTTCAGCCAGGTGTATAAATGTGTACACTGTCACCGTGTTGTATCCTGAGGCGAGAAATTTTGTTCCAGTTTGCTTCTGTCCACCTAGGTGAATAAATTGGGTTGATTGTGACTGTCTGAATTATTTGCATGCACAAGAAATTTTGCCTGGCACTACAAGTGTACCTTAAATCTCTTTAATGGCTCTTAAGAGGCTTACCTTTTTGACTGTAGGATTAGGGGGAGTTATTTAAGTTTGGGTTACAGTTTATGAAATTTGTCTCTTTTTTTGGTTTAGAGAACAGACAACTTTTAGGTGAACTCAATGGAATTGACACTTTGCTTCAGTGTTTGTCAGTAAGTGCAAATACTTCCTATTTTTTTTAATTCTCAGATGTACATTTACATTAGCAATGATTCTTAGACAATGAAAAGCATGAAAATACTGACTGGTAACATGGTCTGAGTTTTATTATTAAAACAAAAGAAAATTTTGGGTATAAATTTATTGTAACATATTTCAGTTTTACTTACTTGCATATTGTACATGTATCACTGGTATGCATCTAATGAATTTTACATAAAGTAATAGCAGGCTAATAGAATATCTTATAATCAAGTTATGATGGAAAATATAACTGTCAGTAGACCTGATCTGTGAGAGTTAGACACCTGCAGTATGTATCTGTCACCTTCATGTTCCCCATGATGCAATTTGTCTTCCCCACAAAATTTTGCAGAAGTTGTTTTCAAATTCTCAAGGGTTGATTGTTACTCCCAAGAGAAAATTGAAACAATATTTATACAAAATTTTGTGGGTAAAACAAGCTACATGTACATTTTGCAGCAGGGTTAGCTAAGTTGGTAGAGCACTTGACTGCAGAGCGGGAGATCGCGGGTTCTTTTCCCAGGGTCGGACCAATACTCAGGGTCTTGAAATAACTGAGAAATGAAGGTGCTTCCTTTGCCCTGCAAACGGCTAGACCTTTGCATGGCTTGGATTACCACATAAAATGGTAGTCCAATCTCCACAAGGAGACATAAAAAAGTGTCCACAATTAGTTTTTTAGTGGATTTTTATTTTATTTTTTTATGGGGAATGTGAAAGTCACAAATTATGTGAAGTTTCTAATCAGTATCTTTTTATTCCTTTGGTTCACTAGCTGTACAAGCGATATGATCCCACAACTTCAGATGAATTAGAATTCATGGAGAATCTTTTTAACTGTTTGTGTTCATCTCTGATGTTTAATGCCAACAAAGATCTTTTCCTGAAGGGTGAGGGACTCCAGCTTATGATTCTTATGTTGAGGTGAGCTATTTCTCTGTTACTCATCTTTTGAATGTGAAATTCTTTTGACAGCAGATCCATGCAAACAACATTTTTGTACAGGCTCGTTTCATGGTTGTGGCATGTGTTATTTTATTCTATTTGGCTTTGTTAACTACAGCTGTATTGGCTAATAGGGAAGAGAAATGCTGACAACTCAAAAACTGAATTTGTGGAATTATGGGATATGTTGGCTCTTCAGAAAGGCCAAGCCCCCTTGCAAAAATCGGCCTGTTGGTGCATATAAGCACTGTTATGATCGATGACTCCATGGAAATCCTTCTAAAGTAGGCCTGGTTGTACACATTACAATCCAGATCAATTTTAGAAGGTTTTGTATGGAGTCATCAGATTATAACAGTGCTTATATCTCCCCACCAATTGATTCAATAGGCTGGTTTTCGGCAAGAGGGCTTTTTCCATCCTGTTCTTTTTGAATATGCCAACCAATCCCATTATTTTCCAATTTTAAATTTTTATGATGTCATTTTCTTCTTTTCCATTACTGTGCACCCTTAATGGTCCCCTCCCCCCATGAGGGAAAGATTACCCTACCGGGGCTTGCATCCCCTGGTCTTTTTTTTTTGTTAATGTGTGTTATTTTTTGTCCTCTTCGAATCAATAAGGAAGGATGAAGGAGAAAAGGCCAATGGCTTAACAGCTGGGTTTGCATGAGTACATGTAAGTGCTATTTTTTAAGCGTGTCCAAATGTCAATCAAATCCTCAGAGAGAAGAAGCTTTCGCGGAGAAGTTCGCTGAAAGTACTGGATTATGCCATGCAAGGACCTGAGGGCACTGAAAACTGCAGTAAATTCATTGAATTTCTCGGACTTAGAACTTTGTTTCCACTATTTATGAAGGTGGGTAGTCCGTACTTTCTTAATAATTTCCTAGGATATTTGCATTGAAATATGCAATCCCTCTGGGTTGAATGGACTAAAAGAGGATACCGCAAAATTCCGAAAATAAACCCCGGGGCTTATATTTTTCAAAGGCCCTTTTTGAGAGGCTTATTTTTGGAAGGCCCTATATTCGGAGGGGCTTATGTACGGAGGGAAATTTGCGTTTTAAAATCAACCGGGCTAGCCTTATAGTTGCAAGGAAATTTACCGTTTTTGCTTTGTTTTACTTTATATTTGAGGGAAATTTCCAAGTACAAGCCCCCCGGGGGGCTTATATTTGGAGGGGCGATTTAACGGAGGGTTTTTTGCGTTACGAGTTTGGGGGGCTTATATTTGGAGGGGCTTATACATGGAGGGGCTTATTTTCGGAATTTTACGGTATCTTCAGTTGATTTGTGAATGGCTTACAATGTTTGATTCACTGTGCGTTTTCTCTTACTTTTTTTGCAGCCCCTTAAGAGCAACAAGAAAGTTGGATCTTCTGAAGACGAAATAGAAGGTGCACTTTTCTTTTTTTTTATTTCTGCACGAAATTCGGGCCCCATTATGACCAAGCACGCTGCTTGAAAAGAAGGGGTCTAGGGAGTCCGGATTCTCCCTCTCAAGCCCCGTACGAGCGTCCCCTGCTACCTCTTAATGCACCCAGAGGAACAGGGGATTTGTTGCCTTTGGACTTTCACATTTTCACTGTAAGAATAAGTCGAAGTTGACTGGAAAAGAATACGATACACTGAGAAGGGTGGAAATTAGGTAGAAATAAAAAAGCTTCTTCCACATTGCAAACAATTATTTCTTCAGTCAGTGAGACAGAACATCTGACATCGTGCACACAAGTTCAGAGCCCCTGTCTCCCATTCGTAACTCTCGAACCTCCAGTAAAGGGCAGATAGTTATCCTCAAAGATCACAGATATTTTATTAGCAATGATCATCGTTTGTTCTGTTTCTCCCCCACAGAACACGTGTGTTCCATTATCATGTGGCTTTTCAGAAATTTGTCGGGCAACTTGAGAACGCGACTTGTACAAAAGTTTGTAGAAAATGATCACATCAAGGTAGACAGATTAATGGAACTACACTTCAAGTACCATTCTAAAATACAGGAATGCGATACCAAGATTGAGAAAGAAAAACAGGTAAGTAACTATAATCTTAGTTTCGAAGCGCTTGCTTTAACTGCATCACAAATGTCTCTCTTTTGAGCGCGATCAAGGCCCTTGCAACATTTATCGTCAGAAACAAGTCATTGGTGGCTGAACGACTCAACTTTTATAAGTACCCTTCACTCGGTAACCGTTCTTTTGGATACAAGTCGTTTCGATACAAACTCAAGCAGTGAAATTGTACGAAACTTTCGAGTATAGCTTGCGTGTGAACAAGAAAACATTCTGGGTGAATATTCTTCGTTCCTTAAACCAACTACGTCAAACAATTTACAAGTCGACTGAATAATCTTGTATCGAAACGGACGGTAACCGTCCACTCCATCTCACAATTATTCCAACTCAATTTACTCTGTCAAATGTAGGCAAACGGATGCCGTCTCTGCACCTGCGAAGTTGTTTCGCTGATTCAACTTACTGCTTTTTTCGACCTACTCGTTGTCTTTGCCGTCGTCTGATCTTAAGGTCTCTACACTCTCTTATTCCGGGAGATTCACCTCCTTAATCACCCGCGGGACTAGGTTCAGTTCCTGCTGCCGTCTCTCCTCATAGCTCGGCAGACAGAACCATGGTAGATCCAATCTATAGGTCATGGGTTCGATTGACACCAAGGTTTAAGACTGTTCTCTTCGCCACGCGTAGTTCCCTTATCCTCGTTACCATGACACTCGTGGGTTTATGGATCGTTCCTAGCACTTTCATTTTCACTTCAGAATTAATTATCTGTTACTTCAATCTTGGTCCTCTGTTCGCCTCCCCTCCTTTTATTCATTGTCCTCCTGTTGTAATCTTTCGTATGAAAGTTCCACTTTCTCCTTGCTGTCCGCTATGTGAAGTCCTGCAAACTCTCACTGTAGAGAGAAACAACAAAGCGAATTAGCCCCGTGTTACTGCGACATTCAATCGACACAGGTACACCACATAGCTTCCATCATACACAGACTAATACTAGTTTTAAATGTAGAACTGAAAAGCGGTAACGGTAGTTAGCCTGGCCTGACTGTGGATCCCTCTCGACAGTTCCCTTGTTTTAAAATAATTTGATGCTACACTGTATGTATTTATTTGTTGATTTATTTCTCTTTTTCCGATAGTCACTTCAAGATGAAGGTGAGGAGACTGATGAGGCAATGGAGGATGAGTTTTACATGCGCCGGCTGGATGCTGGACTCTTCTCCTTGCAGCTCATTGACTGTATCATCATGGAAGTCTGCTCATCTGGTGTTTCCTCGGTAAATAACTCAACGTTCCATCAACGTTCCATTAGTTATTGGCTATTGTATTTGTATTTGACATTCTGGCACCCCCGCCGGTTGAGGATCAGTGACATTCCCCCCCCCCCCCCTGAAAAAAAAAACACTTTTCTCAAGCGTTGTCTTCAATTTCTCTTGAAACGACCGTAATACCCGGGAAAAATTAAAAACAATGTTTACGCACAATTAAGCGAGTAAACAAGGTGGAGAATATAAAAATGGTGAATTCGAGATCTCAGTCTCAGGCGCTTCACGGTTTTAGAAACAAGAGAAAGAGGTTAGGTACTGAGTACTGAGCTAGAATGTCGCTCATTTGAAAAACATTTTTTTATCAATTACAAATGCACAGTACACCACGATGGTCCGCCTGTGCCTCGCCGTTTGATGAATAGGCCACTTCCGAGTTCCAAAAAACCTCACTTTCAAAATGAGGCCAAGTGCACAACCTTTCTTGTGAAAAAGAGTTTTATTTGCATGAGAATGAAAAATCGTTTCCACATCAAAGGCTGAGCACTTGACCTCGTTTTGATACAGAGGCCCGGGGGAACTTAGAAATGGCCCATTGACATTTGTTGTTGTCTTTCCAGGTAAAACAACGCGTGGTGACTTTACTAAACCAACATGGAGGATCTATGAAAGACATTAAAGCAGTTATGAGAGGTCAGTCTTGTGAGATGTGTGCTTCAATCAGCTGTCAGGCAAAACATATGAAAGTTCATTAAAGCTATGTTCACACTTTAGCTATACCGTATCGCCTTTTGTGTCAACACGAAAAGCTGGCACACATCGAACATTGTACCGGGGCAGTTGGCCGAGAGGGTTTGGGTAACTAAATCCCAGTCCTCACTCATGAATGTTTACTTCCGTCTCAGTGGTTTCCATTCCTCGCTCTTACTTATTCACTTCCGCTACGGTCCGAATACCTACCTGTTCACACATCGCCAAAGTGTGGCACAGAACCCATCTGCTATGCGATGACCCCACTCTCGGTTAATAAGTGGTTTATAATCCTGTGTAATCGAAAGTGCGATGTTTGATTTTGGGGCTCACGGATTGAACGTTGAATCCGTGGGCTTAAGCACATTGACGCGACTATTCATACTTGTATTATTTTTTTTATTGTTTGCGCCAACCACTTCTCTGTACTTACAGTAGCTGAAAGTCTGTTCTTCCGTTTTCCTTCTAAGGGAAAGTATAGATATTTCTGGCAAGATCTCCCTGTGAAAAGTTCAGGAGCTCAATTTTTATTGAGATAAGATGGGTGGACAGGCCGCTTTTTGACCTTAAGAGACTAAAGTTAATAGGCTCTCTTTTTGTATCCCATTAGAATATGCCGCAAGTGTAGGAGATGCGAGGAGCAAAGAAAGTCGAGAGGTTGAAAAGAAGAGAATCTTATCACTCATCGACCGATTTTAGCCCTTTCAAGATAATCCGCGTTCGTTTTGTAAAATATTCAAGGACAAACAGCGTCGATGGGAATTCAGTTCCACAACTTTAATGTGAATAGTGTTTCATTGTGTTATCCAAAGACGTAGAACTTAGCGCAATCTTGTACAGAAAATCTATCACATCTTATCAGATTTGATGTGGCCTCCGTTGTTAGCTGATATCTGATTGAGATGCAAAGACCCTGCGTAGAGGAAAACTGACGTTTTAAAGCAGCAAACCGCGGCCAACAGCTACAAACGAATGAGAACTGGGCCGAAACTCCTGAATCGTTAATATGTTTTCACCCTTTAAGCCCTAAGAGTGATCAGAATCAAACTTCTCCTTGTAATATCGATGCTTTGTAAAACAGAGTGGCCATGAGAATTACGGACATGATCACACAAGATGAATGTGCTTGATATTTTATCAGCTTCTCCCCACTACTTCTGTAGGAAAGAATAGGGGCAACAAATGAGAATTCAAATTTCGATCTTAGGGTTTAAAGGGTTAAAAACGTGCTTGAAAATAGATATCTGTCTTACTCAACGATAAAGCAATTAAAACAGGAAACGCTTAAAAAAAACTTGAAGACTGATTTGCGGTACATTTTTCATCTGGGGCTAGGAGTTCTATGAGAAAAAAAGTGTTTCAACAAACGTGGAGGAACAACTTTGGGTTTGCGAAATTTAACCACTTTGCCTCTCCTAGTCACGGGTTTTTTAACGGAGTTCTGTGGAAAGACAGTTACTCTACTCAGAGAGTGCTGTATAAAACATTTTTCAATGGAAATCAGTTTCAGGCGACAGGAAAAGGGCAATCTGCTTGCAAGATAGAAGGAATGTGTTTTTTTCTCTGTATCGTTGAGTAGAACTATTATCTTATCTTTATTTTTGAGTTTCTTTATTTTCTTATTGTAGCATATAATTTTGATTGCTGACGACCTTCAACTGGCTAATTACAGTGACCTGAATTTATAGATATAATAACAGGGGCACCCAACGTCAATTTTTGGAAAATATCTGTTCGGAAGACGATTTGAGATCTAAAATTTTCGGAACATTTGTTGTAAAATTTCTTGCTTGCCTACCTTCTCTAGGATTTTCGAACATCTAAAAAAAATGGTATAATAGCCCATTTTAAACGGATTTTCACCCAAATAAGGTCACCGAGAATTTTCGGGAGGCTTTTTTCTGGCTGAAATTTTTGAAAAGGTAAGTTTTGATCCCTATAATTTTAGGATCACTAGACTTTCAGCTTGGAAATCCGAACAGATGAAAAATTTTTAGGGGAAAAATATGCTTATATCTACCGTTTAAATACTAAAATACGTTCAAATTAGCTATGTTTAAGTGGTTTTAAACTATATTCTCCTTGGATGCGCCTGTATTAAGAATTATTTAACAAGTCAAAAGAACCCTAAAAGTCCTTGAAATGCATAAGAAAACCTCTTATCCGCTTCCTATACACCTAAAATATCTTTTGACTTACGTAAAAACATCCCGTCTCCTGTTTTTCGTGCAGCTAATGTCGTATTTTGCGCTTTTTTTTCCGGCGTCTGCATGTGTTGCAGTAGGTAGTTCTTCAGGGTCTTCGGAAGTGTTCCTTTAACTTCAGAACTAATTCGCTCATGGGTGTAGAGTGTTTTCACATGACGTCTCGGCTGCCATATTGGTGTCCCAAAACAATAAAACGGCGGCCATGTTGGTGTCCCAAACCAATCCTGTGGGAGATGAACACTTTTCTCATGTAAACGCTTTCTTTTGTTCCAATAAATTTGCATAGATGCTGGCCACGTGAGTGAAAACACTCTATGGCAGCTGACGTTACACCTGTTGCGTGGATTGTTAAAACACCCATGTTTCATCTGCAACATCTGGATATTTAGCTTTGCGGCAGCTTGAACTTTTAAAACTGTATTCGTTTCTGTGGAAGCGGACAGTCTTGTAGTTTGTTCACCTTGTAGCAGCTGAACATTTCCAAGCATTGCCTGTCTATAAACACTCATTGCTTTGTCGGGTGCCAGCCCAGTCCTCCGGCATTTTCGGCCTGCGCAAGCCTGGACTCTAGTGAAAGCTGTTATATTATTATATCAAAAAGTGATAAAATGTTTTTATCGTTAATTTTCCTTTTAATTTGGTTTGGTAGAGCCACATTTACGGGACGGTTCGTATTTCGAACTTTAAAAACATAGATTTTCCAGGTTTTTGACAGTTCAGATTATTTGAGGGAAATTTAATATTCTATCAGTCGATCACTGAAACTGTTCAAGAATGGTCATTCCCTGCTTGCAGAGGTCCCTCAGAAGAATGGGCAATGCATCAGTTTTTTTGTTTCACGCAAAAATTTAAGGGATGATTACTGTAACCCAGCCATTATACAGTAACTCAATTATTTTCTCTTTTGCGTGTTTGCTTCTTATGGAAACTTGCCATTTTTTTTCTTGGTTTATTGTCTGCAGCTTTATTCAGTAAAAGGGAGTTCGTAAAGCATTTTCGCGATAAAATTCTGTCAGTTTTCCTTAGTGTGGCGGATAATTTATGATCAGGATTGCCTCACTAAGATTTTCTTTGGCTGATTTTTTTCTGCTCGAGGTCGTTTGTTTTATAAAAATGATAGACCAAGAATACAACTTTTAACAGTCGATTACAATTCTCTGAAGGTTTCGTTTTGGCCAGCAAATGGCTTTTAATTGCGTGACCGTAAAGCAAATCTTGCGGAAGCTTATGGCTCTGCCATTATCACCTAACTCTATGCAAATAAAACACAAGACGACGGTTTGAGAGCAGGGTTCTTGCATGTAAAGCCGCAAATCGCTTTATGTGAGGCTTGTGTGTTACCATGCCAACCTTCCTCTTGTTTAATGCGAAAATTATTACCGGCTGCCAAGCGAATTCGCCGCTAAGGCAAATTTTAAAAGAACCAATTGCACCGCTCGGAGCCCTTAAAAAGTTGAGCCTAACCATGAAGTCGGAAGACGGCACACTAAGTTAATTGATGAGATTATAACATCATCTTACTTCTTTTATACCTTGCAAAGCATTTTCAGTTATGCTAACACGCTTCTTCATTTGACAAACTTGTTATATGCGGTACATTATTACCACAAACAAAAAGTTTAGTTTCTAATTTCGTGCCGCACCAACGCCCGGTGTGAAGTCGTCAATTAAGCTTGTGGCTTACCTCTCTAGCCATTCCATACCTTTCATTTGTGCTTTCATAATAGATCAATTTCAACACACATTTACTCCAAACATGAATTCTTTGTAAGTTGAGTCGATATCTTTTTTTTTAAGTCTTATTATAGACGTAAATGTATGTACCTCTTGGTAATTAATCAAATTTTTCATCCAAATATCTTTGCAATTTTTTCAGTTTTCGCTGTTCAATGATTTGTTGGTGTTGACACCGAAATAGAAAGTAATTTGTGTTTATCTCCGCGAGAACTTATGGCTTTTTGCAATATCCATGGCGTGAATCAATATTTTCTTTGTGAGATTGCTTCAAGCTGCAGTATCCCTAACGCGAAAGAGTTATTGCAGTATTTATGATTCGCCAAGGCGATATTTCATTAGGAGAATTGAAGCTGTGAATTGTATATAACAAGAAAGATCAGGCATAAGAGAAGACAAATTTTAAAATGCTCTTAAATTGTAGGCTTCTTAGTCTTCACCAAGCATCATTTTTCATTCATATGTATTCATCTTGCGACCAAATGGCTTAATGGCTTGTTTTACGTGGAAATAGCATGTGTGTATGTGTGTTGTTCCGGTAAAAATGACACACTACATTATGGTTCTTGTCATTTCCCCTCGCGACTCTTTTAGTTTTGTTGTAAACAAACCGAAATGGCGCTTTGTATTTTGGTTATGTCTTGAACACCGACGGCATTTTTTTCGGAAATTGCATTCAACAGGCTTACTTTCATGGTGCAAGGTGATAAAGGCCTTCTGACGTCATGACGACCACAAGTGATTTTGAGAACAATCTCTCGCGTGGGCCGTATTTTACTTTTGAGTGTAAATAAATCTTTTTTCAGGGTAAATTATACTAGTTTAATTCTCTCCGGATGTCAACCGATAAAAATTCATTTCGTTTTCTTATTTTACGTTTTGTGATTTTGTAGTATTTGTGCTTTTGAATCATGCATGTTTCTTCTTTAATAGAACATGCAAAAGCGTTTTTACCTCAGAATCGTATTCGAAATTTATCTGTCCTGCGGATTCGGTCGCATAAATTGTTCAGAAGGATAGTTTAACTCTTTTTCGAAAATACAAACTAATATTAGAAGCAAAGCTGACAGGTATTGTGCGTTTAATTTCGGGAAAGAAAATAAATAATACAAAGTGTCGACAGAGAAGAAATTAAATATTTTGAACGTCAGAGCTAGAAATGTGTGTAATTTGATACAAAATAAACTAAATGCAATAAATTTCTAGTTTTATCGTCGATAAGATTTTTTGAAATATTTCTCGACAGTAATAGAAAATTATTTGAATTGCTTCAAGGAAATCAGCGAGAGTACTTAATATGAATTCAGAAAATATTGCTTTGGAGTTTCCTGTAATGAATTTTTCTAGCCAATCTGGTGAGCGTGTGAACTGCTTAGCCAATCATGTGGCTGCTTGTCGCGTTTGGCGCGATTTTGTGCCTGTCAGGCCGCATTTACCGCCAAAACTCCGGTGTGCCAGTGATAGCTCATGCATATTAATGTTGATATGAATTATTTGTAATATTTTGTATGCAGATTAGTCCCTTGGCAACAGGTGGCCCGACACTGACAAGACCTAGGGATCTCACCGATAATATACAGCTTCGTTGGACTAGAATTTCCCCGTTCAACAACAGACCCCGCCTACAAAACCCCCGAATAATAACTCGATATGGATCGCTAATGAGCGCGACGTCCTGTCTTCACTGTTTACGTCCCCCTTGCTATTCCCTCTCTGTCGGAAATGATTTGAAACTGCTTCTTTAAACGACACTGGTTCGACTGGCCTAGAAAGGCTTTGGGAAATTCGCTTGAAGCCCGTTAACCGGTGTGGGAGTTCGGCATTTCATTCAAACACAGATCCGTGGCTTCCGGTTAGAATTGTGAAAATTCTATGAGAACATGTGGGCCGAGAAAAATTGTCATTAGGTACTGTCGACGATTGATCGCGAGATGAAAGTTTCCTGAGATGAATTAAGCTTATCTCGATTCGCAATATCATGCTAGTGGCCGGGATGTGCCGTTTATTTCCAGGAGAATGGCGAATTTCGTAGCAAGAAATGTTGGTGCTGTCAGCGGAAAGCACTGCTGAAAAATGCCGAAATCGTTCTTGATTAAGAAGGGAAAAGAATATGGAAGTCTGCCATCAAACTCCTGCCTTCAAAAAAACTCGACTGTTACCGAAGGTGAGTTCTGTTTCCTTTTTTTTCAAAATATTTATTATCATGTTAAATTTATTTTGAGGGTCTCGAAGCTGTCGATCTTTTTTTTTTTTAAATTTCTGACTGCTTCGTTTTTGCGCCCTGGCCTGGCTGACAGAGAAATTTGTTGATTGTATTCTTGTTTTAGTAACACCTGTTGGTTTTTTGCACTCGCTTACCTTTTCAGGGACCGCGAGTGAGTCGGGAAAATCATCAGCTTCGCAAAACCTGCCACAAAGCAAGCAGAAACGCCGTGAAATTTCTAAAACAGTGAGAGGAAAAGCGGAAGAAGCAACTTTGGACGAAAACGGCAATTACGTGGAGGACATAAACGAGAGTCGTTCTGATGGACGCCACAGAGGCGCTGAGAACGCCATTGGCGGTCGAAGCCGGTATGTTTGTGCTGAATGTGGTAAGTCGTATGCCACATCTTCGAATCTTTCTCGACACAAACAGACTCACAGAAGCTTAGACAGCAAGCTCGCTAAACGCTGCGAGCACTGTGGCAAGGCGTATGTCTCAATGCCGGCGTTGGCGATGCATGTTTTAACTCACAAGCTTCTTCATAAGTGCGACGTGTGTGGAAAAGCCTTTAGCCGACCCTGGCTCCTGCAAGGACATATGCGATCTCATACAGGAGAACGGCCGTTCTTGTGCCCTGAATGCAATAAAGCGTTCGCGGATCGTTCGAATCTACGGGCCCACATGCAGACGCACTCGCCGCTGAAGCAGTTCAAGTGCGACCGCTGTGATCGAACGTTCGCTTTGAAATCATACCTCAATAAGCACGCAGAATCTGCTTGTGCTCGAGATGTGGCTACTAGCAAGTAGCATTAAATTCGTCAATTTCTAGAATCCGTGGCATTCAAAGCTAGAGCGGTCACCAAATTGTGTATATGTAGTTAAGGTAGCCTTGTGATCGTGTAATTTTATTGGTCGTATAACCTGTGGAGCTAGCTACCGTTTATCTTGCTTACTAGATGTGCGGAGAAATTGTAGATTTTACTGTGTAAAAAATGCGGTAAGGAGCCAGTAGAAAATCGTATTGGTGATTTTTCGGAAGCTTGTCACCATCAATCTGCTTTAATGTATTTCTTCACTTGACCACACCGAGCATCAAGAGATTTTACCAATTCTTTCTGGGAGAGAAAAAATATATATTTCCTCTTAAGGTAGGTAGTTCCTGCCGTTTAGCCAAGTAAAATGTGGGATACAATTTCACAGAACTCAAGCGAAAAGTTTATTGGACTCGAAAGCATTGAGCGATCGCTAAAATTGTTTACTCGTCATCCCACCAAGGGCTCGATTTCATTTGAAATCTCACGGAAAATATAAACCAAAATTAATTTGGTACATAGGAAATCCCTTTTGGCTTACCTCGAAGCAGTTGTTTTTCTTTTAGAAACTATTTTTTTTTTTCGTGTTCATAATTCTTCACAAACTTTGACTAATTTTTAGGGGATAAATTCTCTGTTAATTTTGACTTGTTGGTTCAGTTGGATTTTGTATTCTCTAGCCTTAGGTTTTTAATATTTATAAGGGGCCATTTCCTTTACGTTGAAGTGAATAATCTGGCCATGTCGGTAATTTTTACAGCTTTTTAAACATAAATATACAGCTGTCTTTTTAGCAAAGGAAAAGAATTTTTTTTCTATTTTTCGGGTTGTAGATCGACCCTGCCAACGGCATACAGTCTCACTGCTAGGCAGTTTTATTCCATAAATTAAAATCCATAATTTATTCCTCCGCTAAAAACCACGTCTTTTGAATAAAGTAATTGTATTGAAGACTTATATACATTTAAGATCTTTGGTGTGCGGTTTTGAAATGATACCATTACACTTGGATTTTAAAAATAATGATTTTTTTTCCTTTCGTTTGCTTCGTAAGGACAAAAATGTTAAAATGGTTTAATTCTCAAATGAATTGTCAGTTTAGTTCTTGTAATGAGAAAAGATCGATCAGAGCGTGGCAACAAGAGAGTTTCATGTCTGTTTCGTTTTTTAATGTTCACCATATTGTCATGTCTGCTGGACGTGATCTGATATTTTAGAGATACCAAAATGCACTTGTTTTGCGTCAAAAACCTTATTCCTCGAAATCAAAAAGAGGTGCTTATCCGTTTGTTTGAATTTCTGCCAAGTAAATACCTGTTTGATCTGACCATTTAAGTTTGTGCAAAAGCCTTACTCGAAAGAAAAAAGTCTAGTAATTGCTTATTTTCTATGTAATTGAAGAATATGAAAAATTTTTTTTAAGTGTGTATTACACATGTCTCGCTGTTTTTTCCTCCACACGCCAAGAATTTTTTACGGTTGGTAGATAGTTTTGCGGCCTTGCATTCAACGTTCTTTAGATTTTCGTATTTAATTTTGAATTTACTTACGTTCGGAATTCTGCTGAAATAATAACGAGTTACTTCCCTTTTGTTTTAAATTTCCATGTATGATACGTATGGTATACGAAATGTGGCGAATTTCTTTTAAAAGTATTAAATCGTTTAAAATTAACTGTATATTGATTGCAAATATAAGGAAGAGAAACTGATTTTCAGGCCACTGGTCCTTTTAATTATACAACCCTCATGTTTCTTGCTTTTCCTCTTGAAACGCATACATGCTGGTAATGGGAATCTTAATATAAGAAAATAATTAGAAATACGATTGATTTTAACTTCTCCTGTTTGTTCAAGATGGAGTAGGGATATATTTCGTATTTACATGTTAGAGTTTTAAGGATAGATAGAGGATATAGTACGCTTGGGTGGTTAATATTCCCTCTTACAGGGCATCTTAAAGTTTCACAGATTCAATTCCAAAGAGAACATAACTGCTCCACAGTATTGCTAGTTAGTCTTGCAGCTTAGATATTTAAAAACCAGATAAATCAAGATTCCTTAGTTTTAAAGGCGTCTATTTTGCCGGTCAGAAACATGCTTTGCCTGCGCTTTGTGTTATACTTCGTATTTCAGTTTTAGTGGAAACTTTTACTCATTTCGTTACAAGGAATGACGCGTATCTTATCAGCAGCAGGACTGTGCAAATGCAAAGAGATAATTTTCGGTATCTATTCCCATGGAGTACCTTAGTTTTAAGACCTGTTTGACGTCACAGGTATATATCTACATATATCACGCTGATTAAATGATCTTTTGTAATGCATTGAGTTTTTGTTGTGCTTCGTAGGAAGCTTCGCACAATTCAAACAATTATTGTATTCCTTTGTTGCGGAATCTTTGATTAAATTGTAAGAGGTGTGCCAGTGTTTCCTGGGTGATTCTAGTGTTTCTCCGTATGGCACGAAAATTGCCTTGCGGACAGAGTTCCTTTTATTTTGGTTAAAACAACATTCTAAAGTGTTAACGAGCGACAGGTGTCATGCGTGAGAGCGGGGGGAGGGGTGGGTGCTATCGTGTGTAGCCTGCATAGCAAGTACGTTCGCGCGTTTCAACTTTCGGGCCAACAAAAGCGCGCGGTAATGCTTGCTGTGGTGGGACTAGTACCTTCATTTGATCACTTATGCACTTGGAAATGGTTATCAAGAATTTCATTTCCTTTTAAACGACTTGCTGACGACCTCAAGCAAAACTGACAACAAGAGAGTGAATGGACAAACCGAAAATTTGCCGGAATAACTTTAAAACACAGCTGTCATTACTATAACAGAAGACGGAACGAGAGAGAGTCTTCATAGCTTTAACTGACAGACGACCAGTGAAAACGCGAGTTTATTGACCAATCAGGTCAATAACTAAAGTTTAAGACCATCAACAGACGAGATACATGTCACTTTGACTCTGAAGATGACGACCGCACAGGTTGTAAACGTCAGTCATTGTGTCAGCAACAGTAATATTCCGGCAGGACTACACAGTCACAGGACGATCACATTCCACTTACTTTAGTTGACATGACTCTTGGGTTTCCACGATTCTCTATATTTCATTTCTCTCAACGGTTTGCTTTTGACGCCAGTGAAACGCTGTGTTGACAGTTTAAAGTCACAAACCTCCCACCCCGTCCATGAAATTAGGCTAAGAACCATCCCTTTTTGGCGCTGCACACTTCTGCCTGCTTACGCATACACCCAGAATAACAAGTGTAGTTTGACTTCCTGTCATGCTCCTTTGAGAAATATCCTTCCATTTTTGCTGGTCACATGCCAGTTTTCAGATAAGTGACAATTTTTTCAGAACACCTGTTAAGAAAAGATTATCTTTCTAGGTTAAACTTCTATCAGAGGTTTTGCGTTCCATTAATTTTGACATTAGTTACAGATTAGATGTCCAGGCCTTTATCAGCCTCTCACGGTGATGAACCACTAAGAACGTCTGCGTCGAAGCCCGGGCCTTTATCAGCGGCAAACTCCGTCTGGGGTGAAGGCTTAGAGCGTTGCTTGGAAACCCGTCTTTTTTTTTTTCGTTACCAGGAAGACGTAAGGGAACTCAACACACAGGTGTTTTATTGCGATAATCTGGGAGTAGTTTTTGCCAAATTTTATGGTTTACTTGAACATGTCAACCTGAAAACTATGTAAAGAATAATATTGGACAGCGACTTTTCTGATTTCAAAATTGGCCGTTTTCCCAGCGATTCTCGTATAGGTTGTTCCTGGGTTAAATTTTATTTTCCTTTGCATGTTTGTAAGTATGGTAATGTTTATTAGTGTATTTGAAACAAAGGAATTGATAAGTAGGTTAAGTATAATCGTCCGGGTGAACGTAGTCCTGAATAGGACTGTTGTTGTTGACAGTGACTGACGTTTCGACAACCTGTGTGGTACTCATCTTCAGAGTCAAAGTGAGTTGCATCACGTCAGCTGATGTTATACTATGACTTCTGGGTTAAAATCTTTCACAAAGGAATTAATATTTGAACACAGGCGGCCCAGACGTAGTATGTGTCAAAGGAATATATTAATATTCACATGGGCAAAATAGGATGAGGCGTCGAAACTCCCATGAACTAAAATAGTCCAAAAGTCAAAATATAACAAAACAAAGTTAAGATACCTTTAACTGAACGTATCCTTGTCTTTCCTGGCCGGAAATATATTCATTCAGTGACACATACTACGTCTGGGCTGCCTGTGATTTGAACCAAGGAAAAATTGAATTTCGGTTTCGAGAAAGGTTGATCTGAGAAAATGGCGCCAAAAATTGAAGTTCGGTTTAGAGAAAGGTTGATCTGAAAAAATGGCGCGAAAAAGTAAGTGTTACAAAAAAGCAATAAAGGGTCATCCAACAACAATTTATTCAATTTGAAAAATAAGGGCTTTCCGCAGGGGCAAAGAAAACTGTCCGTATTAAGCGGGTGGCCGTAAAGCGGGCCTGACTGTTAACAAAATAATACGATAGTACGATAGTGAAAGAAAACTTCCTTAAGTTTGCTACTACGCGGGCGGCATTATTATTTGTATCGAAATAATGCAGAAAAAGTAGACAGAGTACAAGAAAGTAATTAATCAGAAATGAGGAAACGCGTAGAGCTCATTAAGACGGGCCCATCTTAATTAACTCACCGTGACCAAAGTAGGTTCCATAGCTATTGAAAATAGGAGGATTATTTTCTCCCCGACAGCGACGACAACAAGAATTATATTAAAAGCAAAAATCAAATCAATAGGTTCAGAAAAACATGGTACGCACACCACGGCGGACGTAAAACGGTGTCCACTATTGTTTTTGCGCACATTTTCTGCACATCCCAAAGAAGTCGGGTGCGACGTGAAAGAAATACACATCACGCAAGACACGCGGACTGGTTTTGTCTCTGGTAAGTCTCGGAGGTTCTAGTTATTTCATGTGGAAAAGATGAGTCGTTTTTCAACAGATGGCAAATAGTTTCTATTTACTTTTGTCAGTTCTTTGAAAACTGAAGAAGTATGCGCATTTGGAACGAGATATAGAATTACATAAGAGTGGTGAAAAAAGGAGAGCATTTCTAGCTAATAATTTGTACTTTTAAAAATAGGGATTAGCTCAAGGGCGGATTTAGGGGCGGTCCCAGGGGGCCCCGGCACCCCCTTTTGTCCGAGAATTTTTTCTTTCGTAGACGTGTGTCGGATGGTACTTCGAGCCTTGTTACTTAAATATATTTTCTTTAATAAACATTGTTTATAAGAAAAGAATATGTGTTCGAGGCCTACATTTTTAATTTAGTCACAAATGACCAAAGCTCCCAGAATGTATGCAGTAAATATCCGTCTCAAACAAACTGGATTTGACAATTTTTCAGGAAGATAATGTTGCCGCCTTTGCCGGGAGGTTGTGCTCTCGCGGCAATCGCTTCGGCCCCTGCAGCTAGCATCATAAAGTGTTAATTACTTCTTTGGCTACAACCACACCTGTGGTTTATGAGATATTTCAGCGGTACATGTTCAATAAGGAATCCAGGCATTTGCTAAATTTAAGCGTCCAGAATGCACTATATTGCATGTCAGAGAACTTCAATCTCAAAATTTTCCCGGAGGAGCATGCGCCCGAGACTCCCTAGAAAACTGCGCCGTTCGCAGTCCTGATGGGCGCTATCTCGCCTATATTGCCACTGTAAACTACATCTCTAGGCCCCCACTATCACAAAATCCTCCCGGTCCGCCCCTGTAGCTGGTGTTTCCCAAGTTGAGATTTATGCAACTGGCTCCCAAAAGTCAAAATCTGGTGTCTGCTACCGCAGAGATGCCAATCTATTCGGAATTATAAGTAGGAAAAACCCCTAGTTTAAAGCCAAATCTAGAATAAGCCAATGAAATATATACCAATTCGTTCTGTAAACATTTACTTCTGGGGCTTTCCCTTGCGATAAAATTTATTCGGAATTATAAGTAGGAAAAACCCCTGGTTTAAAGCCAAGACTAGAATAAGCCAATTAAATGGCAAAACGTTCTGTAAACATGTACTTGGGACTTTTCCGCCTATAGCGATATGATTGTTTCCACGAAGGAAATTTATTCCTACAAAACACCTGCGTCATTCGGGTCCATTCCCAGGTCAGTGAACAAGAATGACGTGTCTTTCTAAACTGAACATGGGAATGTGGCGTCTGGTCTAAAATTTTAAATCTCGCCATTCATCGTCAGTTCATTCATTTTCAAACTATTTTACTGACAACAGTTTTTTAAAAAAATCATAGGTGATGGCTTTTTTAAATCATACACAGATGGCTTTTAATCGGCACTTAAAATGAATACCACCGAATCTAAAAATACTCATTTCCGCCCATCCTTTTCTTGCGGTGTCCATTATTTAACGGCCTTCATGGGTGACCAATGCAAAACGACGCGGAAGTAGCTATGAAAATTTAACCTGATGTTCCGAACTGGACTGTATCTTTACCACAGTTGATTTACTTTTGACTAAAATCAAACAAAAGCTATAATCCTCTGATACGATGTCAATGATTTGGTAAAGACTGCCTTCTTATCTTTATTCCAAGTGCGCCAGGATCAAAGATCGTTTTTTCATGCAAATCAATAGAAAGAATGATCTAGTGGGTAAAGGTTCATTACCTCACGATTGAAAAAGTGTCAAAATGTCAACATTTTCACGGTTCTACGACTCGTACAAAAAATTGACCATTGATTAAAGCTAACAAGCAGCATAGCTTTCATTCGACTGTTCATGCGTCAAAGAGAACAGTACCTTGCAGTTTCCGTGGTAAGTACGCTGCTTCCTTTTCAGATTACGTAATCAATTACTTCTATTTTCTTAAGTGTATCTCAGTGTTCGTGGCTAAAGGAGCGGTCGGTTAATTGGTGATTTATAGGCCAGTTCTCTGAGCTCGTCTTCCTCTTAGCCATAGGGAAAGTTTGAGTTTTTGGTCCGGGAAGCTCATAAGTGAGTTGCGTTTCCTTATGATTCTTGTCCCTGCAACTGCAGCAAAGAAATCTTAATGACCTTAATGTGAGAACGGATGAGGTTCAGCTTGATTCCAAAAGTATGTAAAAGTAACCGTAAAAAAGAACCGTCCAACCAGTTTAACTCTTTTACACACATGATAAGAAAAGGTGCAGCCTAACTCGGGAAAACCTCGGACTGGAAAATGTCATTTTACTATTTTGAAGTTGCTGTTTCTAAACAGAAAAATTAAAGTAACGCTTATAATATCCAGCTATTTCGCCCGGGTGCACTCGCACCGATTTGATAACTCTATCCGTTTCCTGTCTGATGGCCATGAAAGATGCAAGATCCTGCCATGTGACGTGTGGCCTAAAATTCTAAATCTCGCCATTCATCGCCAGTTAATTCATTTCCAAGAAACTTTTACTAACAACAGTTTTTTGAAAATATCATAAACGATGGCTTTTTTTGACAAGTTAGGCACAGATGGCTTTTAATCGGCACTGTCAAAGACGTAATCAATTTACGGAAACGAAGCGCCAGAGTAATCCTGGACAGAAAACGGGACACTCCCTCGGGGCCTTTATTTAGAGACCTCATCGTCATGCCTTGTTTGATAAACCTTCTGTATTGAGTGTCTGCAAATTTGAGCAAATTTTTCTTTTTGCCGCTTTGAGTCTTACATTTAGAGGTTATGAAGCTGGTCTGTTCCATGCATGTAAAGTAATTAGTTCCTGTGGTTTATGTTTCTACAGATTTTTTCTAACAGGATTTGATCACAGATGCAGTTTACCGTTACTTGATGCTTTTCTTTTACCTTTGTATAAGCCTTAAGCTTTTTTATTGCGGCTAAATAACCTTAGTGTTTTTGGTTTTCTCCAAAATGCCTAGACCTCACTAGCTACATGTATGTAGTTTTTGTTTTTTCTTGCCGTGAATATCATGATTTCCTGATTAGTTTTGACGCTAGAACTGTCACAGGTAGCCCAAGCTCGAAATTTGAGCATCGGCGAGCATTGGCATTGTTGCGTAACATTCAAAATATAAGGATTTGTATGGGAAAAAAACCTATCGTCTCTGTAACCTACGAAAATGAAAGCATTTCAATAAAAAACAGCTTACCTTACTTAAAATGTGTGTTAGGTCTCTCCTGTGTGGTCCATGGGCAGATTTATGGCCGTTTTATGGGTTTTTATGTAAACGGTTTTCTTTCTACAGCTGTTTCTACATAGAGGTTTACCGTTTACGTAAAACGGCCATATATCAGGGTCGTAACATGGTATATGGGCTCAGGGCTCAAAGCCCAAAATATGACTGGGATCAGGGCTCATCAGAAGAAGGGCATCACGGATCACAATGCGTTTCTCTTATCACAATATTTTTCCGCATAATAAGGTTTCTGTCCATAGAATTTCCTGGCCGAAGTACATTACCTATTCTTGCTTCCGGCTGGCGGCAGTTCTTGTTATACGAAGTCCTGGTTGTTTGACGAAAACATGGTATCATATTCGTAACTTATTTAATTGTTGAGGGCACTGTAATATGAATCTCAAGTCACTTTTCTCGCTTTGTAACGCAGCTCCTCAACGCGCTGTCAACGCCAGAAGGCAGAGAAAGCGATTTATACAGTCATATCTTTTTTTGCGAGAAATGTCGAAGAAGAGAAAGGACAAAAAGAAATCCTGTTACAGAGAAAGGTACGTAATTACTTCTTAGGGTCCAAGCATAGAGTTTTACCGCCAAGGCAATTGACAAACCGATTCATCGAATGCAGAATTTACTGTATAGGTCCCTATTGCCTCATCGCCTCAAGCAAGTCACAAGGCGACTATAAATCGAGGCTCGTATTTTTTGACCAGTAACTTAACCCTTAAAAGTACTTAAATAATTAGAATGGACGTCAAAAGTAGAATACAAGTACAATGAATTTGCGCGCTTTGTTGCAAAATTAGTTTTAGGGGTTATCTCGAACTCTGATGAGAAACCGAGATCGGTTCACCTATCAGTACTAGTATTGGGCCGGGAAAGTAAAGGACACATTCCATTACATTATAACTGATAAATACTTTTGTGATAAATAACCTGAGATTACATTGTAGAATTAGTGAAAATAAGTGGAACACCAAAGACATTTTAAATCATGCACAGATGGCTTTTAATCGGCACTTAAAATGAATACCACCGAATCTAAAAATACCCCAAACCGCCCATCCTTTTCTTGCCGTCTCCATTATGTAAGGGCCTTCATGGGTGACCAATGCAAAACGACGCGGAAGTAGCTATGAAAATTTAACCTGATGTTCCGAAATGGACTGTATCTGTACCACAGTTGATTTACTTTTGGCCAATATTAAACGAAAACTATAATCCTCTGATACGATGTCAATGACTTGGCAAAGACTACCTTCTTATCTTTAATCCGTTTTACAAGTGCGCTAGGATTAAAGATCGTTTTTTCAAGCAAATGTCAACACAAAGAATGATCTAGCTTGGAACGCTTCATTACCTCACGATTGAAAAAGTGTCAAAATGTCAAGATTTTCACGGTTCTACGACTAGTACAGAAAATTGACCACTGATTAGAGCAAACAAGCAGCATAACTTTCATTTGACTACTGGTTGCGTCAAAGAGAACAGTACCTCGTAGTTTTCGTAGTAAGTACGCTGCTTCCTTTTCAGATTAATATTAAGGAGCAGTCGATTAATTGGTGATTAGGCTAGTGTTCTGAGCTCGTCTTTCACATAAGTTCGAGTCTTCGGTCCCGGAAGCTCATGCGTGAGTTGCGTTTCCTTTGATTCTCGTCCCTACAAGGCGATTGTCTGCAGCAAACGTTCGGGGATGTAAAAGGAAGAAATCTTAATGACCTTGACGTGAGAACGGATGAGGTTCAACTTGAGTAAAAGTAACCGTAAAAAACGAACCGTCCAACCTGAACCAGTTAAAATGTGTTACACACATGCATGATAAGAATGGGTGCAGCCTTACTCGGGAACACCTCAAACGGGAAAATGTCATTTTACTATTTGAACGTTGGTATTTCGAAGCAAAAAAAAAACAAAATACCTTTTATAACATCTATCCATTTTTGGGTGCACCCGCACCGATTTGGTAACTCTATCCCTCTCCCGTCTGTTGGCCATCAGAGATGTAAGATCCTGCGTCATAAGACCGGTGTCACTCTCTAGTTGGTTAATGAATGTTGTTGCTGGGCGCCCCCTTAAGCGTTTGCCATGTGTTGGTTACCAGAGAAGTAGTTGGGAATATGGGAATTACTGTCGGCATGCGACGTCTGTTTAAAATTCTAAATCTCGCCATTCATCGCCAGTTAATTCATTTTCAAGAGTCTTGAATTTTACTAATAACAGCTTTTTGAAAAAATCACTAAAGATGGCTTTTTTAAATCGGCACTGTCAAAGACGTTATCAATTTACAGAAACGATGCGCCAGAGTAGGAACACTTCCTTCGGGGGTCTTTATTTAGAGACCTTAACGTCATATCATTTTTAAATGATATGACGTTAAAATAAAAGGGAGGTAATTACAAAGTACCGGTATCTTAGTCTGAAGGCCTTCAACTATCTTGTGCCATTTTACATCAGAGCAATGTCTACTATTGCAAGTGTAATGACATTATATTATTCGTAATGTGAATACAAGACTGCACAAAGCATAATTTGATCGCTCAAAAGTCTTGGGGTTGCAGACCCTCAAAAATGGCTGTATAGTAGACTAGTTCAGTATTTGCTGGCAGATAAAGGAAAAACTTATTGTGCTCAACATACTAGCTCACTCCAGGCCATTCAGGAGCCGGAATATCCACACAAGAAAAGAATAATAAACACAAAAAGGCGTTAACTCCCACCAAATGCTAAACTCACTAGCGATACATCGTTTTGGACAAATTAAGGCAGGTGCGCCAAACTATAGTTTTTGTATCTAAACCAGCGGGGAGTGTGTGTGATTTAGGGACACACAATTTCGGGACGACATGTTTACATTTAGAAAGAGCACCAAACTATAAGTCCCACGGCCAAGAAAATCCCAAGCGATTCTCGAGCAAGGTGGCAACGCATGTCATAAATAAATAAATAAATAAATAAATAAATAAAACGAAAGCGGAAACACAAAGCAAAATCCTCCACGAATGCGGTAATAAATTCCCACGAGTCCTAACAAACCCGGGCGAAACTCAGAATGCCGACCAATTGTCAAGAGCGCCTTGATACACTCGCAAGCTTTGTTTACATCAGTGATCAAGAATTCTTTCCTTATGAAGTCGTTAGCCAAAACGCTTGTTGTGTAGTCGTGGCATGCCAAATTAATTTCGTCTATAGAAGACTGATCGCGTTATCATAGTTGCGTCAAAGTTATCATCTAAGTTGTCCATTTAAATGCTCGAATAGTACTCAACGCTTTTACCTCACTAAATTGTTCGAAAAACCTATCACTCGCTTGTAATTTTCTTTAGGGTAAAGACAGAAGAAATGACTGAAAACGACGTATTAATGGACCTAGACGAAGTGACTGACAAGGAGGAAGTGAGTGATGAGGAAATGGCTGAAGAGATGTTCTCCGGGGGTGGAAAACCGGTAAAAGCGATAACTGAATCCATAGAACCTAATATACCTAATAGCACTGTCGAATGCACTAGTAGTACTGACTGAGACACAAACATCTCAGGCTAAGTTCCAAAAGATTGGGTAAACATTATATGCAGTGAAACCTGCATTAAGCGGACACCCTCGGGGAATGCTATAGTGTCTGCTTAATACAGGGAGTCCGCCCGAATACAGGTTTCGATAGATAACGTCATATGAGGTGTCAAATACCATTCAAATGAGCAGTGGAAACGTTTAGAATACTTCCAGAGACTATGACGATATACGTTTGCATTAATTTCTTTATAACAAGTGGACAAATTGATCATAGTACCATAAACATGTATTGCAACTCAGATTTGAAGAAGTCAGATGAGTGAGACAAGCTCTTACAAACAAAACGAAATAGAAAACAATACTGTACTGGGAAACTAATCAAATAAGTTCGTGAAGTCACGTTTTTCAATGTAAAAATTGAACAATTGGTGGGCAAAAATTCGAGGCAATCTTTCGCATTTCCAGTGTCTGGCATGTTGGGTGGTGGAATTTTTAAGTAAGCCAAATAAATTTCAGAAAAATTGTTCGAGTAGGAGTCCGTAGAAAGTCCTTCAAAATTCAGCTTTGAAAGTGTTTTGGAATTTCAAAAACGGATTGCCGGTGAGGTAGAACGAGCCACGAGTTCGTATTTTCGGGACAGGTAATTCAAACGCCTGTCCTTTAAAACAAAGCAGATTTGCCAATCGTGCTCATTCTTTGAGAAGGTTCTCTTTAGTTTTACAAGCATCATCAATTACTCCAAACCCTGCTCGAATGGCTTTCTTCTTGGACATTTTTTAGGTAAGGGGTCGACCATTTGACTTTTGAGGGGGAGGTGGCGGGGGGGGAGGGGGGTATGGGTGATCTGGTTTGGGTAAGAATTTGTTTTCCCAAACCCCTGGTGACAGGATTCTTTTCCCTGACATACAACAAGATTTCTTTCCAGCATTAATTGCCGCGAAAGATATTTTTTCACCAAAGGAATTTTTTCGCCAGGTATTTCCTTGCAAGAATTTTATTTCTCTCGAAATCAGTCTGCATCAGTGTTTTAAAGCATCTTCATCGGTAGCCGGTGTAACAAGCGTTTCCAATCGAGTTATTGTGTGAAAGTTAGAACGTCATTTTTTAAATTTTGCTCTTGTCCCAACTTTCTCGACGAACTCGCGCGGAAACGCTTGATACGCAGGCTACTTCATCGGTTTTTACTGCTGTTCGTTGCTTCCAGTTCATGAAGTAGGTATTGGGATTATAAGCTACCTTGTCCCCCAGGTCAGATAAAACTGTCGAGCACCTTTGTTTATGACTACGAAATAGCACGTGCGGCAGTTCTGCGAGGAATTCGCACCTCAGCCAATGATACCCGTGCTTACAAAACGATCTCACAAAACAAAATATAATAATCAAGAAAAATACTGATATCAGAAATGTCAGTCTAAAATATCAGCAAATTTTTTCAACAGACGCGATTAACTTTGAAAAGCATGGTCCACTTCCTAGGAAGCGCTAATTTCGTAAAAACAATTCACCACCAATAAAAAATCGGATTATTTCATATTATTGATTGCTGAATGATAGCTGCAGTTCTTCTCAAAGTTCCATAGCCATTGCATAAAAATCGAAAAAGTAATGAAACAAAGTTCAATTTGTCTTGGGTCTATGATAGTTCATTGCGTTGCTTGAAAACACTGCTGAACAGAAGTCCCTTTTACAAAAATCATATCTTTATCCAAACTTTTCAATTTTCAGCTCACACTGAGAACTATGGATGATATTGATGCCAACCTAGAAAAAATCACCGCTAGAATTAATGAACTGCCAGCAGTTACAAAGGAGCAAGATAAAAGAGATTTGCTAGGGTTTCAAGCGAGTGCTGAATCGGTGGATTCCAAAATGGAACAAGCCATCAAGAGTCTTCGAGAAGCAGCTGATAAACTTGATGATGTGTGGAAAGACTGCAAGATAGCAAAGCTTGTAGGAACAACTGGTGTAGTAGCATCAGGGGTTATCTCACTCGGTGCAATAGTATTGACTGGGGGGTTGCTTCGCCGTTGCTATATGCTGGACTGGGTTTAGGATTTGGTGGCCTGGGTATAAACTTGGGGACAGGCAAAATTGAGACTGCCATAGAATCCGCTGAAATAGAAAAGGCTGAAAAACTCCTTAAGGAGACTTCGGACAGCATTATCAACGTGCAACAACAGGTAACGAATTGGCTGAATAAGAAAGAGATAGCAAGAATTGTCTATATTTTCATCCTCGCTAAACACCTAAATTTGGATAGGAACGTTATGAATCTTCTTCGTGTAGTATTGTCTTTTTGCTTAGGGCCCCAAGATTCCACGATTATTTTGAAAACCACAGAAATGGTGGTAACTGCTGTTTCACAGGAAGGGATTAAGGCCACTGCCAAAACCGCAAAAGAGCTTGGAGCACAGCTTGCTGATGACGTTGTTCAGGCAGCGGAAGGAGCGGCAGCAACTGCAGGAGGGAGTAAGGTTGGAGCACAATTTGCTGATGACGTTGTACAGGGAGGAGTTGAGGGAGCGAAAGCAACTGCAGGAGGGGGTAAGTTTGGAGCGCAATTTGGTGGTGTTCTTACAAAAGCCTGGATTGTAGTCAGTGTTGCGTTTTTGATGTATGACGTCCTAGATCTGAAGCCTCAAAATATTTGAGGGAAAAGGCAAACCAACTCGAGCTGATTATGACTAAACAGCGTCACGGTCAACAAGCCGGAATAGATAGATGCGAAACACTCCTTTCCAAACAGTGTTGCATTGAAGAACTATCTTAGTGATTGCTGCATTTTATTCAGCATTTAGCTTAGAGAGGTAATCTCTATATAAGTCAGGAAAACATGGTTCCTGTCGGATTTTAGGTAATTTAGAGGGAATAATTATAAAGTCCCTTTTGTAATCTTTTGTATTATATTTAATGAACCGTGAGGTTTTGTTGTATTTTTATGAACCTTTTTATTTTTCTGCACCGTCAGGGGGACAGGTTGCATCTGATAAAATACCGTAAGACTTCAGGAAATTGTAAGGTCTTGTAAGTATCTGAAGTATCGATGAAGTATTGCTTCAAAATGGTGTTTGCGTGGCAAAACCAGAACAAACAGTGCAGATTGTAGCTTACAATGGGGTCACTTTCATTCGATTGTCAGGTTTGTTATCAGTCCACTGATACCAGTTGTATTCCGATATATTCGCCTTATTACATCAATTCCTTTTCCATTGCATGAAAGGGCTGTGTGCCTAGTGCACCTGGTCTATCTCGTGAGAAAAGAGAGCTGACACAGCAGAAGTTTTGAGACAAAAGGGACACAAAATTGCATGGTTCTAAAAACGAAGCGAACTGTGTCTCGGAACAAAAAAAAAACCTACGATTTGGCATGAACCGTCGCATGAACCCAAAACGGTGTTCTATAGTTTAGTTTCGGTAATTTCAATAAGCGTCGAAATGTTTTTAAGTTGTACGTGAAAACACACTTTCAGAAATTTTTTTTCTGAAGTTGTTGCTATTTCTAGCCTCACTTACTCAGAATACAACAGTTATAAAAGTGTATATACATTACGGTTTAGCCCAGTTTCCCGGTCGCAGAATTATCCAGATCGAGGAGGATGGTAACAGCCTCCGAGATAAGCATAGTTCTTCACATCATTCGAAGGCCGAATTCAATACTGAATTGTTGTATTACTCATTCAAAATATTTCTAAGTTCTTAAACCTCCTTGTAGATTTAGCATATTTCCCGGCACGGTTTCAGGATATAAACATATGTTTTTTCTTGCAGATACTCTTCAAAAGTAGATAAAATCTATCGAGCAAGGCGTTTTGCGTATTCATGCATTATTTCTATTCAGTTTTAGCCGGACATTCAGCTATTTTGTCTTCGGATAGCCTTGAACTTCATTTTGTTTGAGTTCATTTTTGCCCAAGCAGACTCGTTTCCAAGAATATACCATCGATTAACCTCTTTTCTAATGCCGGAAATATACCTTCGAATCGATGATATATTGTTCACAACATCTTCCAAATATGGTAAGCACAAGTTGAATATGAAAAAATTAGTCGGGGGATTGGAGCCCATCGGAAACAGCGAAATATTTTGAATGAATGATGAAACATACATCATCCATTGTAGCTTCGCATCCTTGAGTATAATCGTTTTAACCGAGGAGAAGGGCTGACAAGAGAGTCACTAATTCAAGTTTTAAAATTCTAGGTTTCTGAAAAGTTACTCTGGTCTATTGTAAGTTGTTTGGTCAACATTACAATTAGCACAATCTTGATGAGTAGACCAGCCAAAATGCCTCTCTTTTCGGTTCTTGACTCGGTAGCGTATTTACTAGTAGCAACAACAAGCTTAGATCATACAAGTACATACCCTATTGCTAAAAAAACATATTTAATCTAGGTGATGGGAAAGCATTTATATATTCAGAAAATTGTTAAATATATTCCTTAAAGGCCGTTTCCAATAGCCGAGCTTGAGTAAGGCTTATTGGAACAATCATCCTTCGTCAATGGGACCCAATAGAGCAAATTGCATACGAAATAACACTCTAACTTGTGGACATGACAGCCGGTCTCACTTTTGGCATGGTGATCTCCATACCGCATTATCGACGTCAAGATGAATCCTGGCGAAGGGTTTTTGAAATGGCCTTCTTTTCAATATTGGGGTTAAAATACATAAAAATAGTTGACTGCACGGTTTAGTTTTAACAACTTTTAGAGCTAGGCCCTTTTACCGTTTTGCAATCAACTTTTGCATCAGCTACGGTAGAGATCGTTCAGTCTTTTGCCAAAAACTAATTCCTTCCTCAATACAAAAGGAAATTATTTTCCGTAGTAGGTGCTTTTAGTTGCCAAGAGAAATGACCAATTCGCTATTTGCACATGTCCCATAATACCCCTTGTTCGCTCCCTAAAATTTTTGCATGAGTATTGTCTCAATTTCTCTTGGAACCACTGTAATACCCAGGAGAAAAAACAAAGTTACGTATGCAAAATATTGGGTTGCAATCAAAGAGTAGTAATGGGATTAGTGCAAATGACGAATTTCCCTAACCGGAATCTCGTTTGTTTAAGGGCCGTTCGCGCTTGAACAACGGCGAAACTTAATAATATCTTAATCAGTTTTCGGCTAAGGTGCTTTTTAACATGGAGGTTGTTCGAAGAATTGTAAACACCTGTCAGACCTGTAAACACCTACTTTCCTCACATGAATGCTATTGATTAGATCTAATAAACTTAATATTTTCAGTATAAATAGAACCAAACTGTAAGCAAGATTAGATTTAGACTTGGCTGTGGTTCAAAGCCTTTAGACGCTGTATCTCAGAAGCAAGAATTAAACCGTTCGTCAACTACCAACTCCTGTGTTCTGATGCACTCTTAAATCTGTACCCCCACACTTGTATGGCTCGTATTAATTAAGTGTTTTTGTTAGCGAAGATGTACATTATTAACAGGAATGCAAGTCTCGATAGATAAAGCTTCCTTTACCTGACTCGGTGTACCTCGGGTGCTACAGATGTTTATGGGCGGTTTTCGGGTGAGATGTGTTAGCCGATGCATCCCAAAGCACGCCAGAAAAAAACCTCTGGTACCAAGTGTAGACTCTGATAAAAAGGGGAATTAAGACAGAATCCTTTAAAAAAGAGCTTGGTTTTGATAAATATCACCACCATTATACATTCCGTAGTTTTTAACTTTCAGGTTATTTGTAGAAACAAGTATCCCAAAAGGATTACATAATAGTCAAAAACAGGTTATTGGCATATCAGATTTCAAACTGTATTTTTACAGAAAATGTAAATAACTTCAAAAGCCCACGACAGATTTTTCTCTAACTTTAGCAAATAAGCCTCAGAGCTCCGATCTCTAGTTTTTTTTTATTTCTCCAAGTTTGAAGTCAGTCGTAACCATATGGCCTGAGACCAGACTCCGCAGTGGGGGAAAAAGGCAAAAAACAGGATCAAATAAGAAAAAATATATATCGGCCATCAGAGCGAGCCGAGCGCTCCCCTTCGGCCAGAATACCTCTCGGCTCGCTTGGCTCGCCGATTTTTTTTCCTACCACGCCAATTTTTTTCTCCTTTTTCTCCCAACACGGAGCCCAGGCTATGACCATACAACTCTCTGCACAAAATTCTGGTCAAATTTAACCTTAAAATGCTACGCTAACACATTTGCGAAAGTTCACGCGCAAATAGCGGAGGGTGCTGTAGGACTATCTCCTGTCTGTATTCTTACCCAAAGCTTTTGATATTGCAAGAAACTAAGTAATCAAAAATCTAAAGGCGAATACGGTTAGCACTACAAGAAGAACAACTTAATGTTGAATGCGGGTTGAGATCAAAGAACTTGTATTCATCAAACTTACTCAACATTTCTGCCTTTCTTTTCGAAACAAATCTTAACAAAGCAAAATATAGCATCTACGGAAATCCCCTACCGGTTTTTAGCGTCCTAGGTTCCCATTTTGAGGAGAAATAACGCTAAAAGCTCCAGTCCTTCCAACCATCCATTTCCCAGCTGCAATGAAAACCTTTGTACTTTGTAATTTATTCAAGCGTTTAGTTTTAGATTTGCCATCACATTCGCGCGGGAATTTCGCCACTTGGGAAAAAGATGAAGAAAAAAATGACTCGTCTTATTCGTCTCAATTGGGGCCGGGATCCCCAGCGGCAAACTGCCCTTACGAATGTGATGGCAAATCTAAATCTGTGTTAGCGTAGCGTGTGCAGCGAGTGCAGCGAGTGCAGCGAGTTCTATGGTCACGATTGACTTCAAACTTGGAGATATAAAACTAGAGAGCTCTGAGGCGTCTTTGATGAGGTTAGGGAAAAACCTTTCGTGGACTTTCGAAAATGTAAAAATGTGGTTTTAAATATATGCCAATATCTCAAACCTTTTTATACCTACAAGAAGATAAATAGTATTTTCTTAATGTTCGACCATTGGATGCCAAAAATCTTAGAAATCGGTGAAACCGTTCCCGCTGAAAAACGCAATTCAAAAACATAAACAACACGCACATAAATAGGTTCGGGCCACCTTAAAGGGCTTTTTAAAAGGCTCTTAAATGCTCCAACAAAACATGAAGCGAATAAGGGCAAGAGAGAAATAATGGGAAGAATGACCCCAGAACGCGGTGCACATGCTGAACGCTGATCAGCATTTTAACACGAAAGTCAATGCCCGACCGGGCGGGTCTCGTTTTGAGTCAAATTCCCCACTGTAGGGAGCATAACTCGTATCAAATGCCCGGGGGATTGGCGGTTTTGGAATTTACCGGTACATAATTGTCGCGGACTACCGAACAGGACAAGCCGTTGAAAAGAGGCAGGTATTTATGATACACTCTTTCACGAGCTACCTTATAGGAAACCTTAAAGAGGTCAACCCCTGGGCAGGATAAGAAGACACCAAGCCATTGTATTATTTGAGAAAAGACGTACACTCTCTTGGCCTGTGCTAATGCGAGCGATTTAAGTTTGTCAACTTATCATGCTACAGCATACTAATTTGTGGTTTTACCGCTGTCCGAGAACTTATCCGCTCTGGAGACCGTTTATAAAAAAGTTCGTGAACGTAGCAATTCCTTGATAGCTATAGTCCGAATTAAAAGACGATAAAACATGAAGCTACTAGAGAGATTCTAAGAACGAAATGTTACTAGTTACAGTGACGCAACAACATTCGTTTGACATATGACGCAACTTTATTCTTTTTTCCCAGACTTCTTTAAGTTATATGTCGTATAAAAATTACTTTTTTAGAAAGTTTACAATTCAGGTATTTTAATGTTGGTCAAAATATAGTGCAAACTCTACTAGAGTACTGGATTCTATGTACATATCATTAATTTAATTTACACAAAATGATTATGATGTAAACTTTTTACGTTTGTGAAAAGCAGTGAGCAAAGACAATCTGACAATTTTTTTCTGGTTGTTTCTGTCTCAAATTAAGACAGATTTACGCTATCCTCTCGCGTTCTCACCTTCAATCCCCCATCGTAGATATTTGCTTCGGCTAAGTAACGAGATGGGACAATGTCACAAATTCTGACCACTAATCAGAAATAAGTCGCCCGAAAAATTTTTTTAGCCCTTCGGGCCTCAGTTTGGTCTAAAAGTAAGGAGGGGGGCGGGAAGATGGTCTGAGGATCTGCATCTGTTTGGGAGAATCTAACTCAGATTTTCCGGTGACTGAATTAATAATCATTCAGACGAAAGGACGGAGTTCCTACAATTGGTATATATGGTACTGGTATCGGCAGTCTTCCTCGCAGCAGTTTTCGCCCCGTCACGCAACGCTCTTCGAGAGCGTTGCGTGACAAGAAGAAAAGGGAGAGTATGGTATTGGATGATTTTACAAAAATGTAAACATTAACTATTTGAGCTGAGGTACAATAAATCTACAAATGCAACTGGTTACAAATGGATGTCATACATGTACACTAAATATACTTTTTCTGGTAACGTCAGAGTGCTTAAATAAACCTTGCAACACTGAAAGTACTAAAGAAACAAATAGAAAATTATGTTTTGTTTAGTCAGAATAGACGTTTTAGCCCTGTCTAAGTAAAAATTTACCCAAGCTAATTATAACTGACCATATAAAAAAATAACCTTAAAAGCAAGCCTGGAATAATGAAGAGCTAATGCTGCCCGTTGTTAAAAAGGTGGAGAGCCCTATCCATTGGATTAATCTCCATCCAGTGGATAACGCAATCAGGGGCGTAGCCAGCTTTTTGACTAGTTGTAGGCCTGGCTGACTTTCATTTCCACAGATCCCAAAAATTATACGCCTGACTAGTACGCACTGACCTCAACAAAACAGCTCACTCCAACAACGCATAATTTATTACAAGCAGTAGAGTGATCAAACCAAAAATTTGTAGGCCCAAGCCGACAAGTCTATGTGCTGGCTGCGCCCCTGGCAATTGGTTTCCTAAATACTTATCCGCTGGATAGCGCTATCCAGCTTTTGAACAACCGGGGAGATTAATAACACATTTATAAAACAAGACAACACGACAATAAAGTGTAAACACAAAAAGCAGACAAGCACAGAAAAAGAAAATATACATTATTATACAAAAAAGTTCAATTAATACACCATATTGCTGGTTGTAATTTCCCACTAATATCGAAATCCTTCAAGTTATTAGCAAAGTTCTGTTATTTCAAACAGAAAATCAAAACCTGTAGCAAACTTGCATGCAGGCAGCAAGTTTAAAAAATTTTCCCTAAACACAAATGCTGCTACTTCGTTAAATAAATACGTTTAAGTTTGAGAAATAAACATCTCATCAACAAAACAATAATGGCCATTAAAAAATAATTAAGATTTTCACCCAAAGTCTGAAGAGTCACAACTGGTGTCAAATAATTTTCAGCTATCAAAATAATGAATCACTCTATTTATTTCAGTACTTCAATATTACGGTGAAACCCCGCCTTACGGCCACCTCGGTAATATGGTCACCTCGTTATTACGGCCACCTTTTTTTTGGCGGCCTAGCAAACACCGTCATACATTTTCTTGTAAAAAAACCCCTGGTTAATAGGACCAAATTTGTTTGGCCCATTGGAGACCGTATTAATGGGGTTCCACTGTAACTATGATTGATGTTATTCTTCTTCAAGAAGAAACGAAATCTAATCAAATAATTGCACCTTTTTTTTTGAAAAAAGGAATCTAATTTATTTTTTGTATATTATCTAGCTTTTTCAATAAATTGTAAATCTGATTGTAATTTTAATAATCGTCTCGCACGCAGTTGAATAGTGGAGAACAAAAACCAATGCAAGGCACGTATTACAAGGGAGTAAACACAAGTTGATACTGGAAAGAAGGCGGCTATTTTTCACCGACATGTTAAATTTTTCTTTTCTCTTCCCCATACAAACAACCTTAAGATTTGACAGTATGAGATGGAGTTCAATAAGGCTATAAAATTTCCAGCCAGTTCTAACATCTCTGGATCTCGTAGGGCTTAACATATTTTAATCTAACTTAGACTGCGTTTTACTGCATCAGCGGACCTTGAGATCTCTTCTTAACTAGGTCAGTTTCAGAAAATAATTTTGCTCCCACTCACTTTACACCTACACGACAATGTTGACAATAAGGACACAGCATATAAAAATGATTTACAATGCAGTTTTAAGTTGTTAAACACTCGCCCCACTCTTTCGTGTTATACACCAGAACAAAGAGATATGTGAAGGACTGGGTTGGTGTCACAAGTGAAGATCGAGAGCACGCAAGCTTAGTTCAAAAGCTTTTATTATATGGCTGAATCCTTGACCAGGCCATGCAAGATGAACAAAATCCTGTGATTTGATTGGCTACCAGTTTGAGGAGTTCCCCCACTGGTCTTGCAAGAAGAAGTTTTCTTGGCCATATAATAAATCGTTTGTTGACCAAGGTTGTTTGGTCAAGATGGCTGGATGCTGGTCTAGTTCCTCTTTGCATTTTTAATGACCTCAACTTCGTCTCAGTCCAAAAAAATGTGAAAATTTCAGCCAATATTCAGCCATCCTGGCCTCGCACTTGGTCAATAACGCATAAATACTCATCCTTAATATGGTACTCCTAGTCAATGTTTCTTAAAGGTTCCTACTTACACACCTGAAACAGCCTTAATCTTCAAACAGAAACTATAATCAGGTGAAAACAAGCATTCGCAATTAAAATTGCACATATTTGTTTGAAACTTTTTACGAAGGCTACACAACATTGCGGAAAAGGTAGATCATGAAGTAAGCCACAACTTTCGAGAAAAAAGCTCTTAAATAAAATGCTGCCTGTTTATGGTCACTTCAGCCTTACATTGTTATGCATTAAAGATGCCAGCAATTAACATCAAATCCAGAGCATGCTAAAATATACAATAATGAAATTAAATCTACCCATTTCACATAAATATGTATTTTATCAAACCCACAGATGTATATATACTGTCACAAGGAAAAATATATTGAACACAATAAGTGGCAACTTAAAAATGTTTACATTACACATCAAGAAATAAGACCTATTGTGGCAAAGGAAGAATAAATAATATGAAGTTTTTTCCAACTCACTTCTCATTGTTTGGATATCATATGAAAATAAATGTTTTAACCACCACCCCCCGCCCCCTCCCCTTGACAAAAAAAAATGATGTCACATCACATCCCTACCTCCCTCCTCATGATTGTCACCCACCTACAGAGGCATCTCACCTCCACCCAAAGGTGGTCGTCACGGTTGTAATAGGTCAAGCACATGCACATCATGCTTACAGGCAACAATTGGCTATTTCTTTCTTATCAAAGCTGTGGTGGCAGAGGTCGTTCTTATTAGCCTGACCACGTACATAATGTCCAGCATTACATATTACTATACCTTGCCCTAAACTAGCACCACTTTTTTGACGAGTGAAAGTTATTTTTTGTTTTAAATAACTTTGATTTATGGTCACATACTGGGTTATTACTTTTTAGATTACGGATTAGGACTTAATATGAAGTCTCCTTTCCTTTCTACCTTATAATGAGCTGGAAAACTAGAAAATAAGACCGTATGATCACATAACCATAAGGGGATTTTCGTCAAGAAATTTAACCCCTCCACTTAACAGTGGGCAATGTAAAAAACAATGATGATGAAAATTTATATTTGTAACATAATGGGAAATAAAATAATAGCACAAAACAAAAGTTCTTCTGAAGAGGTTTCATTTGAATGGTAATACCAAAGGATTTTACCCAAAGATTTAGAAGTTACAAGTGCCAAATTGTTCCACTATAACTTGACCTTGCAGTGGAAGGGTTCACTTTTAAGTTCCAATTGAAATTGTATTTGATATCAACAGCCTACAGTGTATGTTCTCTTGCTGATGATTAATTGGCTCTCAAGAAATACCTGTATGCCCCACTTCTTTAGTTTTTCTCATCCAAGAAAGGTAGAACAGCTTGCGGGAAGCAACTCAACTACATGCAGAAGGGAAATATTTCTTTGTGTTGTCATTAACAAACAATACTTTGGCACCACACTTGCGGGCAGCATGCAGGTGTTACTTACACACTTGGTTGTTTGAAAACATTTTCATTCAAGAATCAACAACTAAAAAGCTGAGTATAAAAAAAATTGAAACCATTCACCTGATCTTCTTCATATGGAACAAAGCTGGGATGAAATTGCATGTATATTGGAATGTCTTTGTTGTTGTTTAAAATGCTTAATAATATATAATTATTTTAATCTTTTTCTTTCAAAACTATATTCATATGTTTCTTTTTAACTGATTCAATGTTCAGTGAATTTCTACTTTTTATAATATTTTCGTTACAGAAATAGTAAATGATAATTTAAGCTATAAGACATTACCAGGCCTATTCTAAGATAGGCTTCTCTGTGCTCTGTCACGAACTTTTGCCCTTCTTAGTCTTTGCTGATTTTCCTTTCTTCTGCTTTGACGAGACCTTTGAATTACCGTTGGTGTTTTTAGTAATGTTGCTATTTTGATGATTGTTGTTACTACTTTTGCTTGTGTTTAAAACTGTTGTTGGGGGGCCTTGTCTTCCTATGCCATTGTCTTTATTCAGGTGACTACTGGTCTTTGAGACCAGCTTTGGTGAAGTGACAACCACTGCATTCTAAACATTTTAAAAGAATAACTACTTTAATAATTCACACATAACGCACTTCAGCTAGTGACAAAAGATTAAAGCGAAGAAATCAATCAAGACTTGCAGTGATTATCGTGCTAATAATTTATTCTAAATGATCGTGACATTTACTTTCTCATTTTGCTACTTTTAACATCAAATACCAAAATGTATAAAAAATTTGCAAATGTACTAAGTATGGCAAGGATTTAAGATTAGGTAGCCTGCAGGAAAGCTCCCTCAATTGGGGCGATGTTGAGAGAACTTGCTCGCAGGCAAAACGTCAGAGCATCAGGAACACCAGCAAATCACAGTTTCTGCTGAAGGTGATTAACAAATCAACAATTTCTCATGATCTGTACTTTTCTTGACCAAACAAATGACGTCAAAATGTTTAAAACTTGAGTGGAACCAGCCATAGGTGAGTAGTTTTACTGTAAAGTTGTGAACATTTTGATGTTGTTTCTATGATCGATGAGAGAACGGGCCATGGAAAATTATTGTTTTCCATTGTAATAACACTGACAGTTTTTGATGTCCATTTCCGTTGAAGTTTCTTGGAAAATCGCATGCACGATAAAGAGAAAAACAAATTGCGCCGCCAACACATCACTTCCATAGTCTGTACTCTTATCAAACATAGCTCTTGACCAATCAGCACACAAGAAATCACTTGAAGTTAAAATCCCTTTTCAGGTAAAAACTGTACTCTACCTATAAGCATTAGCTGTATGCCAGGATTTTAACCCTGACAGTAACTTGGATTGAAGACTGTTTGAACCTGAGAACAGGTCTTACCTACAATAAACATGTACACGCATGGCTGAATATCTCTATGAAGACCCTACCACTTTCAACAGCAGCCACAGTTAAAGATAAAAAAGATTCTATTCAATTTGTTTTTTGTAAAATTGAAATTAAATTAAAACATTCCAAGAATGGTCATGCCATAACGTTTTGTAAACGAATGAATAACTCAAGTTACTTCTCACTCAGCCTCAAAAAAACAAAAAATGTCAACCATGTATTCTTTAGAAACTTAAACTCTGTGTAGAATGGTTGCTACTTACATTGTTATTAGAAGCTGATGTTTTTCGTTCCTCAGTCTTTTTGTGAGAGCCACCACTTACTGGTCCTGAAGTTGAAACAGACTTTGACTTTGATGCCAAGTCATTCTCAGGCATTTTCACCAGCGCCTTCACTGAAGTCTGTCCCAATGACTTTGTCGAAGTTTGCCCTGAAACTGATGCTGCCTTTGACTTGGATGTCAAGTCAACTACAGGCACCTTAGTCAGAGCATTTCCTGAGCCAGACGACATTGATTTTGGCTTAGACGTGGAGTCAATTGCAAAAGAATTGTTTGTTGACATTTGCTGTGACGCTGACACAGCTTTTGACTTTGATGATGGTGCAACTGCAGAAGTTTTGGTTGATGTTGCACCTGAATCTAACACAGATTTAGCTGTCAAGTTGACTACACTGGTCTTTGTTGAAGTAGGAAGATTTTCCTTTAAAGTTGCAGTCCTTGAGTGCTTTGTCACTGCTGAGTAAGAGTTCACTTCTGAAGACAGAGTTATCTGATTAGAGTTTGTGGGTGAAGGTTTTGAGTTTGACGATAGCTTTGTTATCCGAACGCTGTCAGCAGTCCTCATTTCATTACCTCCTTTTTTCCTGGCAACATTGTCTTGGGCAAGTGAATCTGCCAGTTTTCGAACAGAGGTTGCTGTCCACACTGAGTTTGTACTTGGTTTTGTTCTAATACCACCAGCGAGAGTATAAAGGCAGTCTGTACTTTGTTGCCACTCCCTCTGCACGGCCATTCTGGTTTCTAACACAGCTGTTTCCACGTTTGATTGTGATCTACAGCTAGGCCAAGTGGCACTTCTGTTGGACATGTCCTGCAATGTCACACCTTGAGTCTTTATAACATTCCCAGGCTGGGCATGCCTGTTTGCTATGCTTGCATACGTTGGAACTGTTGGGCAGCTAACTTGAGTAATCAATGGAGTACTGTATTGTGCCCAGACACTCTCTACCCATTCTCGATACTCTACTACATCATCCTTCACTGAAACAACCCGCCCAAGATAACCACCTTCATCAGCATGGAGCCTGCTAGTCAAAAAACAGTTAATGTCAAACAAACAAACAAACAAAACAAAAAAACTCTTAAAACAATATGCTATCTCCTCCGCACTTAAGAGTTATAGCAAATAACACTCATTTTGGGGGGGCAGGGGGAGAGCATCATACATTTAAACCACGCCCGGTTGTTCAAAAGATGGATAGCGCTATCCACCGGATAAATAACTATCCAATGGATAAGTGTTAGCAAAACCAATTGCGCTATCCAGTGGATAGTCATTTATCCAATGGATAGCATTATCCACCTACTGAAAAACTGGGGCCAGGCCTTCTGGTTTAGGAGTAGAAGACTACCAAATAGATAACTAGACAAACTTTATTCTTACCTGCTGTAGAAGATAAGTCTTATAAAAAAAATTATTCTAGCTAGATATGTTTCCATTCTACAGTATCAGCCAAAAAAAAATGGTTGGGAAACTTCTGCTTCCAAACCTTTTATTAAGAAAATTATAACACTTTCTTGCCTGTCAGAAGTCTTGTCAATATCCCTCAACAGTGGTTTGCTCAAGGTTTCATAGGCATATTCAAAGGCCTGCTTGACGTCCATGAATTTATACGAACTCTTGCCTATGTAGTTCTCTGTAAACCACCAACAACACAATAATAACTATTTTGAATCATGAATTTTCTAAAAAGCCACATGCGGGTGAGGACAGGCTTATTTAAAACTCCTCAGAAATAATATTACAGTGTAACTACTATAACCAGGGCAACCTGGACAAAGTTGACCGATCGGACTACCGGAAAATAACAATACATTCCGAGAAAGTTAGTTGCCAGTCATAAACCATGAAACGAAATCAACAACATAGACTGAAATTAACCAATCACAACCTACAGATGTGACCTTTTGAACCCATCAATGAAAGCATCCATTTACTGAGAGGACTGTTAAGGTGAATGACAGAGGCAAAAAAACGTAAATGTTAGTTACATTTTCGACTTGAGGTAGCATGTTATTGCAAAGCGCAGCAATGGAAGCAAAGAAATTGCTGATGTATGACAAAATAACAGCTTGTGTCAGACAGATATGTCTCTTGGGTGTTGTATGTAATGTTTAGAATAGAAACCATTGCCTGGTAAAACATTTTGCTTTCTTGAAAAACATTTTGCCATAAATATTTAAATTTGGGGCTTCGAGCAACTTACTGTTCTTATTACGAGCTGCTGACTGGTCCACAACCAACTTTATTAGAATGTATTGTTATTGTCCCGTAATATGATTGGACAACTTTGTCTAAGTGGCCCCGGTTACAGTAGTCTCACTGTAATGAGCTTGGTAAGTCAGATATCATTCAGAGATGGATACTTCAAACAAACTTGATAAAAAAGCACTGAAACTGTCCTACCAGCTTAATTACATGCAAGAAAAAGACGATGCAATCCTAGCTAGACCAGAGTCACTGAGTCGTCTGGCTTATGCTAGAGCAGGTAGGGGAAGCAGAGCCTTTTTAAGCAATTAAGAACATTCTACTAAACATTCAGTTAATATGATTGATCATTCACAACAGGATACCCTGACAGGTGCCAGTCTAATTGAAAGCCCTTGACAGAGGTGGAGATGGTTGAGCGTGGTTAGGAGAGAGGCAGGGGTTTCATTAAGCATTGAAGTATGGCTATTTTACAAATCAGATGTGGATATGTTACGTAAAAAGAAATTATTATTCCCAGAAATGTGTAATTTTAGTGCCTATCCACTTGCTTTACATTCCTAAATAAATAACAAATACATAAAAACTTATTTAAATTCTAGCAGTTAAGCTCAACAAAACTAACAGGGGACGTGTAAAATATTAGGCGGTTTGCTGAGCATGGAAAGTTGACTGTATCCTCGACACTTTTAATTCGCACGCGAACATTTATTAAATGAAGAAATACTAATAAAGGCAAAACGTGAAACAAAAAAAGTACATGATGAACAAATCATAGTGGCAAAGTTATGACAAGAAAAGTTTAAGCGATAAGAATCAAGTACCTTTATGAATAAAAAGAACGATTTCTTTGTGAACTGCTATGGAAAAAAATTTGGTGATCTTTTCCGTACATAAATGACAGAGTATCAAATTACTATGAAGCAAATGCAAATTTTGAGATTTTTCTATTTTAACAATGACTTCTAAAATGGCACATTATAAATGGTCACTGCAGAGGAAACAAAGAGGAGATATTCATCAATATTTGATAGATCTCTATTAAACCAGACACACAAAGTTTTGTGCTGAGAGCGAATTTGTTGAAATGTGTTACGTCTAGCACAAGCACGTTTCGCCAACAGAGGTGGGAAAAGTTTCTCATGGCCCGTGCTTTCACTATTGAAAACATCTTTAAAATATTGAATTGAAGTAAAAGCATATTGAGAATCATTTTATTTCCACTCTTTGAAATGTTTGGTATTTAATAAGATAGAGCCAAATGTCACAACTCTAGGAGTGTGTAACAGGGTTAGAAGTCGATCGAAATGTTTTTAAACCATGTAGATGTATGCAGTGTTTCTATTCCCCGAGGGAGCCAAGAGAAATAAAATTTGCTATTAGACAGTAGGGATGTAGTCAGACAGAAAGTAGCCATCTCAGCAGGGTTTAAAATGCAAACTTTATTTTCAAGCTCTTTCCGGGAAAGGGCTTCACTCTTTTCAAAATATTCTCCTGTTACTTTACATTATTTCTCCTGCTACTGCAATTTTTAATGAAACCCCTGGAGAGGTGACTAATGTTATAAGAAATCTAAAAAGTAAGACGGAGGGTGAATTAACACGGAGGGCTTGGTACTTCTCATCGGAATTTGGAATTGTTCTTGAATACTTTGTCTACTAAGTCCTAGGAGAAAAACATCACTATGGGAGCACAAAAAGCACAAGAACATCACAGCATAGGCTATGACTCTAGGTAGCCCATATAGCACTGAAGGTCTTTGGACAAATATAGTGACTAACACCTGCAGTTGCCTGGTGAATTGAAACATTTTTCACTACAATGATAAACCCCAAATGTCACACAGCTACAGCATATAGGGTGCAACTTTCACACTGAAGGTACCGCATTTCCTTAAATATTGCTTAAATATTTCTGTCAAAAGAGGGGCAATTATTTGAGAGGGCCAATTAATTGAGGGACAGATATTATTCGAGGAAATATGGTATGTTCTGTTTACCTGGTGTGAAAGGATCTTCAATGCACAGGAGAGCAGGTTGATTATACACATCATTCATACCAAGCATAACCTAAATGACAAAGAACCGAGAAATAAAATTAATTGATACAGAAAAAGTGGGTTTGTTGCAGTGTCTGAAGGGTTGAATAAAAGAAATGGCTGTTACTCCCTTCACAAACCCTACAGAGTATTATTAGAGGAATTTCATCATCACCATCATCATCATCACCACTATTTAAAAAGGTGTGAGTTCCCGTCAAACAAAGGAAACAAACAATAAAATTGAATGCAGACTTTGCCCACCTACATGTTTTGATAGGGCTGGGTACAGTGTGGTATTTACCAGTAGTATTAAAGAAAATAGTCTGTTATAGCCATAAAATATTTTATTTTGCTCATTCACCTCATGCTTGCAAAAGTATGTGCCACCATCTTTGACTCTGATTCCAACATTTGTATAGTTAAAATGTTTACCATATAGTTCAAAGAATTCAATCAAAAGCACTCCAAGATTTTTTGAAGGAGGTGTTCTACGGTGCTGTGTGAAAAACGTGAAAAAAAGTTAGAGGAAAATATTTATTTTGGAAAATTATCATTTAGTAAATGTCAACAGCAAGAATATTTTAACATTTAAACCCTTCCTTCCTTCCTTTCTCCCATATCAACATGAAAATGCATAAACAAAAGTTAGGGCATAGGCAGGGTTCCACTGTAAAAATAAACCTATTGAGCAGCGTGCAAAGAAAGTCATGTCCGATAGCCAGTGGCTAGTGGAATTTGCACTCGGGCTACTGAATTCTGCTCTTAACTTACCTGATGGGCCAGTGAAGTTTTTTGGGGGAATACAAATTACAGAAGTACTGCGAGACAAATATTGTTTAAATTCCTGAAAACTTCATGTGGATTGAAAGCTGTTTTTCTAGCTGATCTGGCAAAGTGAAATTATCTCTTTTATTACAGTGATTAAATAAAGCAAGTAACTGATTAATTAACAATAATAAATTAATCATTAACATGTATGTCAAAAAATTCAGGTTAGTTACCATTGGGCTAGTACCTGCTACAATCCCGGACAAAACTACTTGAGAAAGTTTTCCCCATCATGTCCACTTTCCTACGCAACAAAACTATTTCCAAAATGACGCCTTTGGGGAAAGAAAACCCCTTCCGCCAATTCAATGTTGCTTCCTACAAATGCCCAGGGATCAGGCTTTCTTTTGAATACACATTACTTTCAGGGTAAGGGGGAGAGGGAAGAACCGGTACAGCTACGGCGTTTAGAAAAATGCTTCCCAAGTATGCAATTTTCTCAACAGTTTTGCCCAAGACTGTAGCTAAAGCTTGCCCATCGAGCAGGCTGTAAACCTGACTTTCATTTAACCCTGTATTGAACACATTTGGGAATCACAAATCACACACCTGCAGGAAGCTGATAGTCATCAAGATAAGGCAGTATGAGCTGATCCCACCAGTAAATACTTCATTAAGGTCACGCTGAAGTAAGAATTGCTTTAGGACAAGCACCAAGGGTTCAAGGCAAGGGAAAATTTCTATCTGATCCTGTATAATTGAAAAACAGAACCAGTCAACCACTTGGGGTTTTTGCTGAGATTGGGCTCAAAATTAAAAAAAAGTTTCTCGGGTCGCCTTTGGGCCACAAACTGGAGAGATATAGTCGCCAGATGCAAATTTTCAGTCGACAGTTTATATAATGTAAATGATGCAGCTCATAGTATGGCACGATCCGTCATATTTGATTGTTTGAAAATATCAGAGACAGAAGTCGATATAAATTTGGAGGTAAACTGGCTTTGTTTATGCGATTTGGCACATTTTTTGTGATGAAAGCAAAGCACGATAAGATGAAATGTTTGTTTTAACTTAACTCTTTTAATTTAAATCTAAATCATTAAGAAATCTGGTTGCCGAAGTGGTGACTAAACCAGAATTTTTAGTTGCCGAGGAGAAAATGTTAGTCGCATTGGAGACCATATGAGTCGCAATTTCGAGTCCTGTGAGACAGGATATAAACTCTGGATGTTTTTGTTGTGTTGTTCAGTACCATTCAAAGTGAGCTACTGCTACATTCTTATTGCATTTAGCCAAGGATGCACATTTCCCCAGTTACTCAAGATTAACAGAATGTGCAATAATTAAGATGTGTGTTAACACCTCATACCAACGTGCCTATAAAACTGCTTTTGCAGTTTCAGGAATTCAGGAACTTTGACAAAAAATAATTTATTTCCAGGAAAGAGGTTTGCCTTGCAAACCCTCTTCTAGGTGCCATGAACAAAAAAAATCATGTTCAGTGATATTCAGGATAAAGCCTTTAGTCTCAAATGACACCGAAAAAACCATTACCGGGGTAACCATTTCCTTCACGAGTCTTTCACAACTACATGTTGTTGAATAAGCTAGAAGCTGTTTTAAACTCATTTTACATGTCTTTAAATATTTTACATACCCTAAAGATCAACCGACAACATTATTTAATCTGTTAATTATTAAGCCCCAGTTTCTTTGTTACGGGATCATAGTGACATTTTTCAAACGTGCCTTTAGGTTTGGATATACAAATAACTTATAAGTAAGGTTATTAAAAAATTGGGACTGCAAGTTATGGAAAACTATTACAGAGAATCCCTCACATCCCATTTTTTGAGCTGTTGCCCCCTTAAAGAAAGAGACGTTTGCGAGATCAAGGGCATAATTTTATTTTACCTGCAGTCGAAATGGAACGCTCTAAAAGATCTTTTATTAAGAAATGTATCTTTCAATTTGTCTGATTGTGATTGCTTTTAATATTTAATTAGTTCGTACAACCATATTTTGTAAAGCCACATCTCTTTGTTGTGAATAAGGACTCTTTTTATTATTAATAAGGAACCATTTCAACAACCTCGCCTAACAGAAAATAAACAACTTTTCTCAAAGACAGCCAAAATTTTTTAAAGCAAATCATGGACTAGCCAAGAATCCAGGTAATGAAACACAAGGTAAGATTTATCAAAGAATATATTACTACAGTTATGAATTTTTTTTCCAAAAGAATTTTTTATATTCAAAACCCTTGGACAAAAACATGGATATATAGAAACAGAACATTGCATAAAAGATTAAAATTCACATCACATAATAATAAATTAAAAAATAAATTTTACAAGAAAGCGTTTTTCTGTTACACAGTAAATATGGCAAGCTTTTTGTTTAAAAGTTTGTCATCAGCCATACACTACTGGGCAAATAATATCATTGCATTCTCAGACAAAGATGATGGAAAGTCATTCAAAAAGGTTTACCTTTATGAAGTCGGCTGCTTTTAACCCGGCTGGGACGTTGAAGCTTATGTCCACTTTCACACTGGTTTTCTGGTCTGTCATTTTGATTATAGGCACCTGAATAAAGAAAATGTTACAAAAAGCCACGATTAATAATTGTTATTTTTTTAAAGATATCAGATGTTTTGGCTTTGTATATTTACTGCTACCATATAAAGCAACCGTAACAGACCTTGAAAATGCAAAATATTGACACAGGGTTTAACTTTTTTGCATGCATTATGTTACATCATTTTGATAGACATCACCAGGGCTATGTGTTAGCTCCAACAAGCCCCCTGGAATAGTGCAGTATTTTGGATTATCACATGAAAGGCATCTTTGTCAATCACATGATAGACAAAATTATAATTCTGCCACTTTCAGTGTTAAACCCTAAACTTAGTAAATATCATGATTATCACAAGAAAAGTCTCAAATGATCAGCATCACAAGTCTTAGCCAACACACTCAAAGTTTAGAACTACATGTACAATAAACATTTTGCAGTTCTCTCAATAGAAACAAGATAGCTCTGCAATTACCCACCCTGACAAGGACCACTTGAAAAATCATCTTCAATTATATATTTACTATATTAACTATATTATATTGAAAAAATATTTTGTCATTGTCAGGGGTGATGTGTAGTGGCCAAAAATGGTTTAGCAACAAGCCCACCAACTGTTATGTACAGGTGAAGACTTTTTGCAGCAAATGCACCATTTGAAGCAAGCCAGTTGTCAAATCAAAACAGTTAACCCCCTCTAAGACAAACACCACAACACCAACTGTATATCACCCCTTGCCTTATAACCATGGCTGAATAAGTGCAAAGTGGGTGACTGTTCAGTTGTATTCAATGTAAAATCTTTTCAAATTCTTGCAAGAAATTTTTGTTCATAGACAGCACATCACTTTTACATTCTCAGACTTTTTCTTGTAAAGGAAATGCTTCTTTATATCAAAAACAAAACACAGATACACAGCACACTATAAAAATAGGTGAGATGTAATGCTCTGCTAGCAGTCAGTTACTTTGCACATGACTGGTAGGAAAAATGCAAGGCTGTGCTCTAAGAAAAATTACAGGGAGCCCAGTGCTCTAACACTGTGATTTCCAGGCTACTCAGCATAATTGACAATTTGCAATGCCACCAATAGTTTCCCTGAAAAATTATGCCTGAGGAACAAGTGCAGAAATTCCATGCTGAAAAATCAGGGCTGAAAATAACTGACAGCAGGTTGCCGGTCATGATGACCGGCCACATATTTTTTAGCCCGGATAAACCCCGATTCTGGCCGGTCAAATAATGAATACTAATAATTTTTTTTTTGCCTACGGAATATCCAATTATGCTGGCAATAGATCGTTATTACTACATTGACGTTCTCATTTTTGACAGCAAGTTGGTGAAAAATGCATTTGCAGGTTGTAGAGTTCCTTTCTGCGGTTTTCGCGTGTTTTAATGTTACGTTCTACCTTGAGTATCATTGCACGGCAATGTCTGAGGTCTCTAGAGGTAAAAAGTGAAGCGTAAATCCTTTTCAAACTCTCAAGGTCCAGGAAACGGAATACACATACTGTTCAGCAAACTTAAGAAATTGCAAAAAAAAAAAAAAGGGTTATTTTACAAAATCTGCACATGCTTGTTTTACGTTGATGTTCCGAAATGAACATCGGTGAAACTTGATCTTTTTCCTTGCCTGGCACGTGATCGAAAGTCACCTCCTCAAAGAAGAATTGTCGCTAATATTTTCGGCAAAGAAGTTGATTTGCATTGGCGAGAAGTTTGTTCCACAAACAGCGTGTTTATCATCAGAAGTCAATAAATAAATTTGAGTCATCACGCAACATTTTATCGCAAAGGGCTCAAATGTCAACAGAAATTTGCATAAAGTTGTTTACAAGAACGAGAATCTAGCGCCGAGATAGACGACAACCTTCCCTCTTGATTAGCTTAAATTTTTATCAGACCATTCTGGAATCGAGTCTGCAAATGAGATTCATGTTCGACATAAAAGAAATTATTATTAATCGATGCACTAACATTTATTCCCGGAGAAACACAGGACGACCTGTTGAGAATTGTGATCAATTTGCCTGAATTCCTTTGAATTCCCAACGAAGGTCACATTACAGATTACAGCAAAGCAGAAAGTACAGCACGACTTGCAACATTGCGTTACTTTTCAACTCAGTTTGCTATTCACTTTGTTGCGTTTCATTACGACATGACGACATGAAATTAATTTATTGCGGTTTTCTTTTTCTTAGAAGGGTTTAGTGCAAAGCAGCAAAAAACACCAGAGAAAAAAGAAATCATTGCAGGGTTATAGAGCATTAAGCAACAACTGTATGGAAAATAAAATGTTTGTATCCAAAAATGACCGGTCAAAATGACCAGAGTTTGACCGGTCAAGTCCGTGATCAGGCCGGACATTGTCCGTTGACCGGCCGTTATTTTCAGCCCTGAAAATGAAAATTTGCTGCAGCCAATCAGAAGCACTACCAATGATATTAATAGGTAATCAAATGGTATACTCGTGAATTAGGGAATAATTTTGCTCGTCATCATTTTAAGCATATTTTTTTTATTTATTTAAAAAAGTTATAGTTCTGGCTCTATATAACATTTAGAAATTAGACTTCAAAAGGTCTTTCTGCACAGATAATTATGGAACACCTATCCTTGTAATAACACTGGACTGAATGTCATATCAATACCTGGTACGGGTAAAATTGTTTCTCAGGAAAAACCAGAACTTCCTTTTTCTGCTATAAATAATTAGGGCCAAGAAATTAAGGAAATTCTGTATCAAACTAGGCTGAATACTACTTTAACCTGAAAGGGGATTTTACCTAAGACATATCCACTACATTTATCAAACTGCATGTATAAATCCTTTATTTGGGCTGAAGAATCTAAAAATTTAACAAGTTTCAACTGATGCCAAAAGTTGTGTAAATATTATTTTACTTAAAATTTTCTGAAATATTCACAATTCCACTTGATACAATTAATGCAAATTATGACACTACTTAACTGACGTGAACAAAAACCCTGAACCATGTAGGTACTTTCAAAAGCCCCCAAACAACCCCAACTACAGCTGGCTATTCTTCATGAGTGGCAAAATATGGAATAATTTAACATTATGACCAAAAATAACAGAAATGATGTTCTTTTATCATTGTGAGAGTACATTAAGTCCTTCAACATGACACACCTGCACAAAAATCTTGTGCTTAAATCTTGTAGTTGAAATTTTTGAGACATTACATGTAGACGATAGACAAAGTATTATACATAATGCCCCAGGCAAAAAAAATAAGAGTCTGAAAACAAAGGTCATAAATATTCAAATTTCACTGAGGGACAAACCCGCATTGAATTTGCATACCGAAATAAGTAGGATCATGTACAATACGTGAATATTCAACAAGTATTTTCCCGTGCGATGTTAACTATTTTGTGATTTATATAGCGTTGTCACTTCCTCCAGATTTGTTATTCGCGAAGGAAAAAGCTTGTTACACCTTTCCTGAGTGACAAAAACAGCTGTCCTTCGAAAACATTAGCAGAAAAGAAGCTTTTGTGCATCTTTAATACATAACAAGCTTTCAGAACATCGGAGGTAATTTAACCTCATTTATTCTGTATTTTATTAGTGAGTATTAAGCTTGTATATAAGCTTATCATCACGAGTTGTCGCGATATTTGTGTTCATAATACAAATATACTATAAAAGAAAAAACTAGTCTCACCGATGCTTTATCCAAGACCTTGATCGACGAAACCTCCGCAATTTTGTTCGCAGTTAGCGCCTGTTCAAGCGTCCATAGAGGCAATCTCTCCCATTTGCCAAAGACGACAATATCGATGTCACTAATAAGCAACGGATTTTAAATGAATAACAACTACTTACAAATGGGTACTGTGACATCAGAACTATTTGAAACTGCTTATGTTCAAAATAGAGATATCCTCCGGGGGTTTCAGGTTGCATAATGTTTACACGAAAACCTTGTTTCTGCTCACCACAAACGGTTTATTGAAAAGATACAGTACATGTTTTGCTTTTCATTTAAACGGTTGTAGAGTAATATCCATTCACTACTCGATAATCTTTATTAGATACATTTCACACTGGCGATAGCAAGACCCACGAGAGGAAAATCTAAAATAGGGCACAAAACGTTACAGATCATAAACACCTTTTATTTCGACTCACAAAAAGTTGCTACTTGCTCTCACCTGGTTGGTAAATAGAGGCCCGTTCGGAAGCTTCCGTAGACCTCCACCTGAAATAGTTCGATAAAAACAAAACCTCGTCATTTCCCATACTTGTTACACCATTCAGCAAACTTACTTTGAATTTATAACAAAAAAAATTGAGCAAATTATGTGAATTTTCCCTACGTACTTCAGCTGTAGGCCAGAGTTGTTTGATGACTTCTTGAACTCTCGATATTACTTCTTGTCGCATCCTATGTTCAGCAGGACGAGGTTTCATAAAATTATGAAAGTCCAGAATTTCCTCATGAAGCCTTAATAAAACGAAAGAATAACTTATTAGCTTTCAATTGTGAGGGTTGTCACTTCTTCGTTGTAAGAATTCTCGCTGAAATGACCTGAATGGCGACTTACCCAACTGGGCCGTCTGGATAGCTTTTTTCCTTCGACCACCACGGGGTTCGATTTTCAACTTTTTTCTTCTTACTAACATGACTTTTGCCTGCGTTTATCAAGTTGTTTAACGCAGTAGTCTCCTTTGCGTCACTAAAAGTATTTTTATGATTCAGAGGGATATAGTCCGGCCTTCCAGCACGAAGATTTTCCAAATTCGTTGATGGTGAAGTGACATCCTGAATCATTATGTCGCTCCATGTTGTATATGCTGGACCCTTTTGTTCCGGTTGAATCCAGCCAATTCTAGGATCCATCATTAGTGGCAACATCGATTCTTCAATTTACTAACAGCGGTTCCTTTTTCCAACTCTTTTCAACAGTAACACAGTCAGTTAAAACCAAGCCGTCTTCTCCGTTTCCTTCCTCCCACCAGTGCAAGAAAGGTTGCATAATTATGCGCATGTCATTTATCTTGACCAATCAGTATGCGGGGTCAAGATTGGCGTCCGCGAGCTCTCAAAAGATTGCCAGCGAACTTCCATAAAAAGCCATAATTTTTACGTTTCAATCAGTGGTTCCAATCAAAGGCCCTTGACGTACTCGAAAAATGTATTTATTCAAACCTCCAAAGCGTGATTGAATGCATGAGTGAAGAATTCAGTTACAATATTCCCCAGCGTTAGTTAACATATTTCCACGACTTTTATTACTGTGAAGCACCCCACAAAACTCAGGAGCGGCCATCGACGGTTTCCTACTAATACATTGAAACACTTTTTGGGCTATCTAGATTACTTTTAGATCTCTATAAATGCATTCTAAGCGGGGCTATAAAATTCAGGGGCGGATCTAGGGGGAGGGTGCAGGGGGTACGCACCCCCCCCCCCCCCTGAGATGACCTGCGGTTTTCTAATACAACTGGTATTCTGCAAAAAAAAAAAAAAGCTATGTAGTTTATTGGTGTTGAAGTAGAGCAAGAGACGAGTGCACCCCCTGCTAAAAAAAATCCTGGATCCGCCCCTGAAATTTGTACCTGTTTGGTCATCCTAGGGGAACGTGAGTCTTTTCGAAATTACAAGCGCTTCCGTACTATTTTCCCGAATATTTCAGATGCAATTTTACGTATTACGAAAGTGAGAATTTTTCTGATTTCACTCTCCATCACATTTTTGAATCCGAAAATTTTAGGTTTCCTTTTTTGTACCAAAAAAAACTAACCTGGGCAGTGAAATGTAAAAAAAAAGCTTCGAAAATTGCACATGAATGGAATGGTCATTTAGAAATTTTTAGCCGTCCTCAAGTAATAGAAAATTCCAGGCAATATTTGCTTCTCCGATCAGCTATTTTACAGAAGACAGTCGTTGGGTGCCCCTGAAAACTGGGTGAAGAAACAACTTAGGAAAAAAGGTAATAAAAAAACTTAATAATTACATGAGTCTCTGATCAAGTTTCCCTCAGAGTCCCTAAAGAAGAAAGATAACTCCATTTATTATTTATTTATTTATCTATTTATTTTTCCTTTGCCGTCAAATCAGCATTGCGTTTTTTTTGTTTAATCGCCTAAAAATTCTATTTTTTAAACAATACGAGACCTGCTCGAGATTTGTATCTGCAGACACGTGACAAGAGGTGAAGCCCTCGGGGTCCCCCGGGTCACATTTCGAAACGGCCGCTAGAAATAGACGGTGGGAGCTGTCTAATAACTGGTGTTGTAGTACAATAACTCTTAAACTCTATCAGTCGTTTGCAAATAAAGGATAAGTATCGAAATGTTTTTTGACACAAAATAAAAATTCCGACTCTTCTTACGGACAAACAGCCATTACGTCAGATATCCAGAATGCGGAATAAACGAAATTTACTTATTTATTTATTATTTATTTGTTTATTACAATTTAATGGCAAAAACTACAACAATAATAATGAAAAATTTAAAATGCCATAAGGATAATTTGTAAACGAGTAGCCCGACCCCATGTAAAAACAAATCACCTCATATAGTAAAATTATAATAATGATATTTAAGTAAAGCTAAAATTATAATAAGATCCCAAACACTAACAGCTGAAAATAAATAGCGAAAAACAGAAGTCACCTTCACAATTTTGAAATATATTTCATAACGTTTGCTTTAAAAATGTCAACACTGCATGCCGAACGGACCTCAAGAGGCAAACTGTTACATTCGTTCACAATCCTATAAAGATAACTGTTTTAAAGTAAATTTGTCCTGGCAAATTTCTTTTTTAACGATTTAGTATCGAAGCGTCTCAGTAGAGTTTTTCTAAAACCGCGTTTATCATCTAAATTCAGGGGCACCCAACGTCAATTTTAGGAAAATATCCGTTCGGAAGACGATTTGAGATCTAGAATTTTCGGAACATTTGTTGTAAAATTTCTTGCCTGCCTGCCTCTCCTAGGATTTTCGAACATCTGAAAAATGGCAGAATTGCCCATTTTTAACGGATTTTTACCCTAAAAAAGGTCACCTTGAATTTTCGGGATTCTTTTTTCTGGCTGAGATTTTCGAAAAGGTTAGTTTTGCTCCCTATAATTTTCGGATCACTAGACTTTCAATTAGGAAATCCGAACAGATGAAAAATTTTTAGGGGATGAAAATATGCCTATATCTACCGCTTAATTTAACGATGCTTTGTTTAAGTGGTTTTCAACTATATTCTCGTTGGGCGCCCCTGTAAATTAGTTGGCCGTAAAAATAACTCCCACTGATTACTGAGTCTCATTATGGGTTCAACACCTAGCGCAATAAATAGTCCTCTCGATTTAGTGCCAGTGTCCAGTTATTCTACTTTATTTTATACAAAGTAAGGAAACTATTTTTAAAAGACCGGGTATTTATTTCTTAATTTGTATCACGAGCTAATCACTTGCTGCTGCTTGCGACAAACGTTCAGATGCTGATTTTAACTGAGAAACATTGACAAGTACATTTATCTGTTCCCTTGAATATGCTTAATTTGACTCTGTGTGGATAAAAAAGACATGAGAGAATAGCTAGACAACTCTTTACCTTCGCTTGGGTGGATTATTAACCAGAGAGCTACAATCCAAGACAAAAGTAGTTAAGAACGTTGTACACTGACTTAACAATAGTCCATTTTAATCCCCCAAAAAGAGAGTTTTCTCTTTTGCTTAATATCCCCGTCCCCCATTCAATGTTGGGATATAACAGAACAATTGCGTCACAAACATTAACGTTTTGCTCAACATTGGGCCACGGGCGATGGGAGGAAGGAAAAAAAGAGGTAAAAAAGCAACCTTCCCAACACTTTTGACGATGATTGCAGCTCATTCTCTCCGTTTTGCATGAGTATTACTAATTGTTCTATTGATCATCAATTTTAATCGTAACCCGTCAGTTTCTAGTTCCGCCGATGAAGTCTTCTAAGCAAAGAGGAAGAACTGGAAGAGGGCATGAGAAAGGGGGTTTTCTTGAAACCAAACAAACAGACGTGGAACGAGGAAAGCTGGCATCTGCCCAATTTTTTTCTTTTTTTTTTTTGAGGCAATCATGAGAAACATTTGTTTTTGATCAGTTCTAACTTGGTGCTATATACAATATCTGTTCTTATAAGTACTGGGTACAAAATTTAATTTGGGATTCAGCTCTTGACTGATTCTTGTTCTTTAACGAGTGAAAGCTTTGTGTCCCTGGAACGTTTAAACTCAATCTACACAATGATCGAATTTATTTGTTTCACTTTCAATGCATGCTAAAGATTGTTCGACTAATGGAGCACCTTGAATTTCGACTAATGTTGAATTAAAAATTCCGAAAATAGCCTAAACTGTTTCCTTTGTAAAACTTTTCATCACTTCCGTTAAGGGGCTTTCCAAGAAATGGAAGTCATAAGTTAAAAAAAAAAAAACGTTTTTTAACTTGTTCCCCGATAACGGCTGATGTCATCCATGAAGACCTCGGCTTTATAAATATTTTTATTACAGAAAGGATTGGTTTCCTTTCAGAGTTTATTTAAGGGAGTTTGTGGAAAATCATTAGAGCGATGCCTGACAAAAGTTCTGTGACAACCGTCGCCGCATTGATTAGGTTTATAAAGGTTTTTGCATATTTCCGCTTTTCAACTGTGGGTTTTGCTCTGTTAACTCAGTAGTGGAAAGTTTCACCATGTCCCCCGGTGTTTGAATTAGAGATGAGTCTGGTACGAGGGCCCCACATATGGAAATGGCGTGACAGCTTTTCGTCTCGTTAAGAAGAAGAAGAAGAAATCAATGACAAGGTCTTTTAACGCCATTAAAATCGTTATACAGCTCTTATTTGACTGTTGCCTAGTTTTAGAATGATATCTAACCATATCCTTTACATGCTCTCATTTGGGGGTTAAAACTCCCCCAACGTCGTCTTGTCAGTATAAAGGTGATTTATCTTTCTACCAAACACAAGTGAAAAAAAAAAAACCGAAAAAAATAAGTCACGGAAACTCAACGATCTGACAGTGCCGAACTTTCCATTCTGTATGTGAATCTAAACCCGATTTCCTAACGGGGCCTGCGTAATTTAACATTAATTTATAACTGCCAGCACTTTTCTGAGTTTTACAAAACTGGACGGAACGCCGTTTTCAGCCCTCTGCTTTCCAGGGAAAGAGCTAGAAATGTTGGTTAATATGTCTACAAATACTCGTGACACGACCTGAATGTTTGCGGTTTGTTTATATTAACTGCTGATCATAATTAGCTTCACTGTGAATGTTTATCTTTCCGTTTATGGTCCTGTTGCATGAAATTCCGTTATCATGATCTGTAATCAGTTGAAAATAGTTTTCCGGCGTTCACAATTAATTTCAGTTTTGCTCTTGAACAAGAGTTCTTCTCCGATCAAAATGTAGATTGCAAAGCTTATCATGATAAACCCCGAAAAATGACTTGTGGGTTTTCTTCTACTGTATTTAACAACACAACTCGGTCATAAGGTTATAACGTTAAACAGAATCACGCACACATAACGTCTGTCTGTAAAGACAGAGCCTGTTTCCGTAATGTGGTCACCCATCGATAAATTAGAATCCAGGGCTAGAGGCAGAGGAGAATATAGCCTGCGAAAACAGCCGTCTGCTCTGACTCGCTCCTCGCCACTAAGGCGAGGAGAAACGGCTGTTTTAGCAGGTTAGTTCTGGAGGGGGACATTGGGGGGTACCCAATACCGCAATACCGTAAGAAAAAATGGCAAATACCGAAATACCGCGTCGAAAATCGTCTAAATACCGATACCGCATATTTTAATCACATTTATAATCGGTTGCGCATACTTATGGTGCTTCCATCTAGCGCGTTTAATTATCTCAGGCATTTATGCACCAGATGTCCATGTTTTTTTTAATATTTTGGTAGTTCGCAATTTTCTGCAAATTTTCACTGAAAAGTAAACTACATTCGTTCAGCCTTTTGGTATTTCGACCCAACAGCTAATTAACTCCAATAAAAATAACTCTTGAAAGCGCGAAAAACAAACCAACCAAAACCCTTTCCACGCACGTCTAGTGCGAGTTTTGATATAAAGTGAGTCTAGTCTAGCACGTCAGTCTCTCAGGGGTCAGATCACACGCCGCGCCATCCTCGGAGACCCAGGGGCAGATAGTGGGGACGAGGGAAAGTCTAAACGGGCGGAAAATATATATATGGAACGAAGAAAAGTAAAGAACGGCGAGAAGAGCCCCTGGGAACAATGTCTTACCAGACCAGTTCCAAACGGTCGCCGCCGTTTTGGCTTCTGATTGGTGCCAGAAAACTTGTGTTTTTCTGGCACCAATCAGAAGCCCCTGGGTCTCCGAGGATGACGCCGCGCTGTTAAGAGGCAAACTTACCAAATTTTCTCTTTTAACTTTACAAGGCGTTTTTCAATTCTCGAAACCCAACATCTAAACTTATTCTTGTTGCGATAATGTTCGCCTCCTTCGCCCTCTTCATAAAAAATTGCCACACACTCAATGATGACCACGCCGTCTTCATCCTCAGCGACCTCAGACATTGTGAGAAAACGTTTAAGACCTCGAATTACCGGCACAGGTACACAGATCGACAAGCCTGGTAAGGTAACTTGAGACGACTCATTATCATTGGATGCAACAACAATTAAGCACATTGTATATTATCGACCATTTAATAACTGTCACAAAATGACCCACAAATGGTGTAATCATTTACCGTTATGTCTCAAGACTTCTAAATATTAACTTTTATTGACCTTTATGTCTTACTGTGTTTTGTTTTGCGTATTGTATCGAAAGGAAAGCGCAAATAAACGGTACCGTAATACCGTGAACAATCTTATTTCACCGAATACCGTCAGCCAAAATGATGAAAAACCGCATACCGCAGAGCTAGATGATACCGCAATACCGCACGTTAAAATTAAAATTACCGAAATACCGCAAGAAAAAAAGCCCAATACCGCAATACCGTAAACCCCCATGTCCCCCTCGTTCTGGTTAGCATCCAACCACACAGTATATCAAAGACTGTGGAGCGATGACAGGGAATAGACAACTTACTGGACGAAAATGTAAACATATTGTTCGAAAGGTCAAAAGCAAACCTGAAGAGAACTATTATCTGTTCCTATTCGCCGTCTCTGTCGCAGGATGGAAAGCAAAGGCGCTTATTCGAACACGAGAATTAACAGCAAATTTTCAACTTTAATAGATACTGGACGTTAATACAACAGACCAGCTGCAAATGTATGTTTCACACACAAGAGAAAAAAGTTTTGGATATTTCCTTGGCAAAAAGGGTAGTATTCACTTTGCAACATTGTATATACTACGTGACGCCTTGTCACGCACGGGCTAAGTAAAGTGAGCGTAACGCACATGTCACGCTCTTTCGTCGCAGCAGACTCATCCTTACAGGTTTGCAACCCTGATTGCAAATTGCCACGCCTTTTGTGCTGTTTTTTAACGCGACTTCTGACTTTTATAAGGCGTACTATCTTCAGAACGCAAGTTTTTGCAAACTAACGAAGTTACACAATTTCTAAAAAGTCTAAATACATGTAAACCAACAGTTTCCTTTGATTTTCTACTCGGGTTTGCGGGTTTAAAATGTATATTTGACCAAGATCAGGAAGCTTTTAGCCTGCCTGCATTGGGTTCAAACAAAGACGTCGGGACAAGGCTGGAAGTTTGGAATGACAAGATAGAGAGACTGTGAACAGGCCAGGATTGAAAACAAACAAGCAAAAAAGGAAAATAAGCGTGGATCTTTGGCGAAAAGGATTCGGCGAGCCGAGAGAGCGCGTTTACGAAGAAAGGACAGTTCTCGCTTTTGTCTCCATCTTTTGCAAAAATACTTGCGGAAATAAATTAGTAGAAGAATATTTAGAGGAAGAACCGCAGACATTCTAGAAAGCTTGGTGCACGCTGGGATGAATGTATGACTGATTACTTATGAATATCAACATGACAAAACGCAGAGAAGGGAACCACAATGAAATGTCCCTTATGATTGTGCTAACTCCGCATCTAACATGGCCGCCATATCGTCATCATCATCGCTCGGTGAGGAGCGATGTGTATAATCGTCATCTGAATCAGACTTGCTTGAATCTTCTGATCCCCCTTCTCCTTCGTCGTCGTTGTTGTTATCAATGTCTTTCTCTTCATCATCATCAACATCGTCGCTAACTTTTCTTTTTTTACTTGGAAGTTCATTATTGGCGTCCTCCTGCGATTCTTCCTCCTCACCGCGCTTTCTTTTACTCGTCGACTTAGAGTCTTCGGAATCCGAAGAACTACTCGAATCAGACACGCTTCCGATCAAGTCGCTTTCTTCATCGCTAGAGTTCATAAGCTCCTCCACTTCCTTGTCCATTGCCTCTACTTCCGACGGCGAAAAGGACAGTAAAGGGTTTAAAGTTGACATAAGAATGTCGGCGCTGCTAACAGATTCAGATCTAGTTTTGTTTTCCGCGTCCTCACCAGTATCACCCGCACCTAAGTCAGCATTTTCCATTACAGTATCCCGGGGAGTCCCGCGAGGGGTACCTTGATCACGAATCTGTTGTTTGTATTTCTCTAAGCCCTCTACAGGAAACAAACGCTCGTCCACCCGTTCCCAGCGCTCGGAACAGCAAAAAAGCCAGCCGGGATTCACAAGTTTAACTTCCCGGGTTTTAACCGCCCGGTATGATTTCTCCGTGCCTAATCTTCCCGCAATCACGTGAGTGGTTACGTCACTAGGGTTTGTCGTGTCCTTGGGTGTTACAATCGTGTTGCTTACTTTGGCGCCGAGCGCACACGCAACACGCCAAGGATAACTCTCTTCTTGCTTAGCAGACGTAGGTATAACTCCAGTAAATACAATGTTCGCCCCGAGTAACACATCACGGCGTAGTTCAGTCACAATGGCTTTTGCATCCGGTGTAGTTGTTCCAGGGGTACAGTACTTAACACCGCTTGTAGAGTTTGGATTACCTTTGAGTTCTTCGGCAGAAATAGACTTTATCTCGTCTAAAGTCTTATAAAACACTTCGTGTACTCGTTTCAAAACGTCCTCGAGGTGAAGAAGGTAATCGTCATCACCATCACCGAACTCGTATGAGTACTTTTGTGATTTCTTGAACTTTGTTTGCACTAAAGGAAAAATAAATAAAAAAATTAACGAGAAACAAAAACGCGACATCAGTCTAGTTCCCTACTACACTACACTACACTACACTACCCTACCCTACCCTACCCTACACTACACTGCACTGCACTGCACTGCACTGCACTACACTACACTACACTACACTACACTACACTGCACTACACTACACTACACTACACTACACTGCACTGCACTGCACTACACAACACAACACAACACTACACTGCACTGCACTACACTACACTGCACTGCACTGCACTACACCACCCTGCACTACACTACACTTCATCACACTACAATACACTACATTTTAAGACACAACACGAAGCGTGACATCACTACACCACGTCACACTACACTACACTTACACATAGGAAAACAACAAACGGAAGAATTCTTAAGCAAATCAACGCCATCATGCACATGTGCTGTTCGAAAAATCATCTTCAGAAAGCAAAACTCACCTCCCTCGCATCTCTTCTCAGGTGTTTCGCCTGCTATTTCATCATTGCAAATCGAAGTGGTTTGTTCTTTATCACCTTTTGTATCACCGTTATTGTTCTTTTCACCCTCTTCGTTCTCCTCCTTATCATTTTGATTTATTTCTTTGGTCTCGTTAGATTCTTCAGGTTTCGTTTCGTCATCAGCATTTTCACTTTGTCCATTCTCAAGCACTTTCGAAGAATCCACGTTTGATTTAACAGTGTCAACAGAGGATTTCTTTGCGCTAATTTCATCGACATCTTCACCAACCGGCTTTATTTTGTCCTCAGTAACTTCCACATTTTCTTCCGACTTTCCCAAGCTCATCTTCTCGTTCAAGACTACGTCGATCTCTGTCTCTTCCGATTTTTTGTTGTCTTTGAATACTATGTCATCATTCTTCTCTTGATGTGCAACATCTTCAGTCTCCAGAGAATTTACTTCTTCAGCTTCGATATCTTTCTCCTGACTGTTCTTTTCACCAACGTCTTCTGCAGGGGACGTAAATTCTTCTTCGGGGGAAGGGGTGGATCCAGGAGGGGCATTTATGTCTCCCACCCCTTTGAAAAACTGATACGGTTTGACATGGATGAGGTTAGGGGCGAAATTCCAGACGTCTTCTCGATCATCGATTATGCAAACCATGTTGTCACCACATGGAAACAGTGACCTGTAAAAGAATAAATTATATTATCAGACCCTCAGTTGTTCGAATATATTCAAGAGACTTAAAATTGACTGTGACTAACAGATTGGGTGACTCATTGACTGGATGACTGAATGATTGACTAACGAAGAGACAGACTGACTAATTGACTGACCGTGACAGGCTGTCCGAGTGACTTATTGACTAGTTGACTGACAGCCTGACTCGACTAAGTGCCAAAATGACTAACAGACTGGGTGAATGATTGACTAATTGACTGACAGACTGACCGAGTGACTTATTGACTAGTTGACTGACAGACTAACTCGACTAAGTGACTAAATGACTAACTGAGTGAGTGAATGACTGATTAATTGACTGACAGACTGAGTGTCTAATTAACTACCAGACTGACTGCGTGACTAATACACTGACAGACTGACTGAGTGACTAATGGACTAGGGACTGAGAAACTGAGTAATTGACTCACCACCTCAATAACTGAACAAATAAATGAGTGACAGGAACTGATCAGACTGAGAAACTGTCTGAGGTGACTAGTTTTGTCAAAGAAGCAGGAAGACAATGCAGGAGGACAAGGAAGGTTTTAAAACCTAATGCCTCCAGGGAGAAGCAGTATGCAACACTGAGAGACTTATCTGTGTCACTTTAAAAGACGTATTTATATCTCAAAGTTATTTTGCCACTTTAGACACAAGAAGGAAGCTGGTCCAAGTTAACCCATTAACCCCTGAGCTGCCAGTAACCGCCCGTGCGGATCCACTTCCCTTCTACTGCTTGTGATGTCATCAGTTTTGATTGTCAAGGACAACTTTGTCCGCTAACGTGTGCAGAGTGGAGAAATCTTTCAAAGAATACCAGAATGAGCACAATTCAGTCAAGGACACCGGAGAAAAAGGCAAAAACCCATGTAACATTGACCTGAAAATTCCATGAAAATCTTGTTCCACTACCCACGAACCTTTCCTTTCATCTAATCCTAAGATCCTAAAAGCCTTCCTAAAGACTTCCTAAAGACTGCTGTGTCACTTTTAAACCCAAAACCACTATCTCAAAATTTTGTTTTCTGTGCATGCCTGAACATTGCAAGCTAATATTTTGTGCCTGAATCAGAATGGCTTTATGGTAAGTTTTATCTCTATATAGGACGGCAGTAACCAGAAATCCGCTCGACTAGTTTCAAAACGTGTTTTTTGGCAAAATTTCCAGGAGCGAATGGGTTAACTTTTGCAAAGACTTCTTGGACTGGTATGGGAGACAGGGAAAAAGAATTGGCCAGTAGCTGACCGGCGCATCCAAAGTAATGATCCAAGAAAAAATTATTGCGGGACACACTTCAGCTCCAGTCTCCTCGTTTCTTAAGAGGTGAATAAACAACTGAAAACAACAATAAGGAGATTACAGAACACAGAACTACATAGTATGTGCATTATTATGTACTAACCTCATATCATGGGATTTGGAAAATGCATTGAAGCATTCATCTCGTGAGCGAATCCTATAAGCAAACAATTTTCCATCAGGGTCCAACATTCGAGCAATGGTATGAGCGTACATCCTTGATCCCATGGTGAAGATGTGCAGTTCATACAGTTCTGAAATACTCTTCAAGAAATTCACAGCCCCAGGTCGGATCTTTGTATGGTACCACACAGGGTAACCAGGTAGTTGAAAATGATGAACATCCTGTGGATATTTAATGGAGAAAAATACTATGTGATGGTGAACAAGATCCTACATTGCATGTGCATTGCATCATACATGTAGTCCCCCCTGCAAAATATAAATGTCTTTATTGTTGTTTTCCATTTGAATGTCAAGTGGTGAGTGCATTTTTTAGCTGCTTTTGAAATCACTGAAGAAGAGGGGACACCCCTGAAATGTCTGGTTTTCCTTCAAGCCTTTTCAATGCATATTTCGACAAAACTTTGACTTTCATAAAATGTGGAACGCCTTTACATTTATGAAGCAAGAACAACAACAAAGCAACAAGGACAACAAGTTAGCCTTATAAAATGTTTTTGCTACAATCTTTTTATTAAACAAGTGCACTGGTAAAAGAAAGCCGGCCAAAATAGTGGATGGCTTTACCACAAAATAATAATTAAAAGAAAGTTTAATGTTTAATATGCCTATCATGCACACACATTGACAGATAGAAGGCAGCAAGAGTTTACAAATAAATAAAAGCAGATATGTAATCTCAGAAAGTCAAAGCTATTATTTCTATAAAGCATAATTATGTTTCAAATAGCAAAAGAATAATTTGATATATAAATTTTATATATAATTCACCTCGGTCGTTACCAGTAGATGTAGCATTGCCCTCTTAATGCTGTAGCTTATTTGTTTTCCATGATCAATGATTATTATTGATCATGGAAAACAAATAATCTACAGCATTAAGAGGGCACTGCTACATCTACTGGTAACGACAGAGGTGAATTACATATAAAATTTGCCAATTTGGGCAACCTGTGAACACCTTACTGCTTTGGGTGCTCTGTGACACATCGTGTAGTCTTCGGACATACGTCAAAAATGCGCCATGATTTTAAGATAAAGTAAATGGTGTAACCACTTTTCCCTGTTTTTGCACTCTAGTTGAGTGTACTTTTTGTACACACACAAGCACCTCTGAAAAAAAAAACAAGTTAATTCAAGATTCGTAGAGTGTCGTACCTCCATATCTTCAGGAATCAGCTCCATTGTTGTATGAATAAGAGTCTGATCCAGATCCACAATTAGTGAAAGCTTGCGAGTTTTAAGAAGTCTGGCTTCGTCCTTTTTCCCTAAGGCCTCAGCTTCCTAACAATAGATTGGTGAAATGCTTGCTTACAAAACTATAAATAACTTTATCGAGCCAGCAAAATGAGAGGACATGATACTACTAATAATTTATTTTGTTCTACAAGTGTTACATGTACATGTACATTGTAGGTAGCACAAGAACGAGAATGTGGACCTGGTAAAGTTGGGTGCAACAGTTACATGGTCCTGGCCAGATAATCAATTTATTTCTGTTGTATATGTCACAGGTCAAAATAACATTCAGGTTAAATTTTTTTAATCTGTAGGTTGATTCTCAACTTCCTTTTTCTCATAGTCCTAATTATTTATGAATTAGGGCTAGGAGACAAACGATTGAAACTCAATCTAGGTGAAAAAATTTAACCTGAATTTAATTTTGTCCTGTAACAATATATATGCTGTTGGTGAAATAAATGTAATAAAGAAAAATACCATAAATTCCTGGTTATAATCCCCAACAGTTATAAGGCCCCCTGCTTATAAGCCTTCCATAAGTGAACAGAAATTTTACCTTGGTTATAAGCTCCCCTGCTTATAGGACCATCTGCATGTATCTATATAATAACGTCTTGTTTTGAAATGTTTCAGTAGTTATGTGCAGTTAAAGTTAGAACCTGGAATTTTTTGTCGGAGTGAAATTAGTATAGGTAATAGCATGATTTGTAGTGATGTTTGGCACAAATACCACGAGTGATATTTCAAAATTGTTATTTGTAATTTCATGAGCCATTAGGCGAGTGAAATTTGAGACAATTTTGAAATATCACGAGTGGTATTTATGCCAAATATCACATACAAATCATGCTATTATTTGTTTATACTACTACCCGCAAAAGGTTTGTAATTTTCACATGTAGGTATTTCAAATTAAGCTGAAATACCACTGCTCTAAGCCAATCAGATTGCAGAAATTTCTCATGTAGTAGTATAAAGTATGTAAATGAAGTACATAAATACAGTACTAAATTATACATGCTCACGGCTTGTCATCAGGATATTTTGGTAATATAGTTCCAACTTTTGAGTTGGAGGTCAACATTTTTTTAGGCAGCAGTGCTGTATTTTTTTGTTTGAGATGTGTCCTGGAAATTTGGCTTGGGGTACTCTTTTAGATGCCGCGTGTCAATTACAGGTCACTGCTCCATCGATAAATTACCAAACCACACGGATTCCCCTCGATCTAATAGAGCATAATTTTTGTTAAGAGGTCAGGACTAGGAGACACTTTTAATGCTGTTCAATTATCTGTATCATGGTAACCTGTACTCTGACCTATGGAAAAGTGACCTACACTTTAGACCCACCGTTTTGTAGAAAACAGTTAAACGATGTTAAGTCTGCATACATACCTCTGGGCTCACTTTCAACTCAGGGATGTTATGTATAAGAGGAACAGATGCCAGAGTTGGAGAGGATGGCTCATCTTGCTCTTCATTGAGTCTTTGAACAGAAATACAGTGAAACTGCTTAAAGTGGATTCTGAAGGATTTTATGATTTAGGACTCTAATTTTCTGCAATTTTTCCTTAGATTTTTATTATCATATTTAATCCACACAAACCAAAAACAACTGTAAAAATTTTATCTGCCAAACTCCAGTCTAGATGTTTCAACAGCTTCAATGACAGATGCTCGGGGGAGTGAATGGGGTGGTGACGTTTGTCATTTCATTTAGGACAGTAAAAATATTACTGCAGCCACTGTATTTTAGTATCACTTAGATTAGAATGCAAGTGTTTTAGCCCAAACCGGTACTGCTTAGGTCGGTGCTCGTAGAAAAAAAAAGAAAGAAAGCAGAAGAGGATGAGAAGAAGGAGAAGAAGAAGAAATATTCAATGACATGTCTTTACTGCAACTAGAGAATGGTCTCATTTACTTCTTATTTTCTGACAAGCATCTTTCTCCCTCGACACGTGATTCACCCCCTGGGGGTAGATGTTGGTAATAATAATAATAATAATACTTTGATAATTATCCTCTCCCCTTATGGGGATAATGAAACAAATAATTTAAATGGAAAGTAACATGATTAAAAATCCCAACTGGTAGTACGTGAACCAGTTGGCTATTTTACAAAAGTGGTCGAGGATTTGAACTCGGGACTACCGAGAACAAATCCAACTAGAGGTCAGGGCGGGACAAAGTCCAGTGCACCAACCGCTTGGCCACGCTGCCTCCTTAGTTGTAGGAAAGAGAGAATGACTCTGAACATTAGGAAGAAAACTGCCAGGTGCTACTACAGGTGCTTTCCAAAGTCAGAACTGAGCAGACAGACCGGTCATTTTGAAAATGAATTATTAGGCTTTTCTTAAATTTTTACTTAAACCCATCACTGCCGTATATACCATTTGGGAATAAAAGGATCTGGCCAGAAAGTTCTGATTAATAGTGGAATACTCCTTAAAACTGGATTGGCCTGACAAATGCTAAGTGTCCAGAGCCCTTAAGAATACTAGAACTTCAAAAGCAATTAAGGAGAGATGTAAAAACTAGTTCCCAGTGAGAAAAGCCAGGACCAACCTAAAATTAGTTTTTTTATGAATACAGACTAATATTATTTTTAAACCTCTTGCAAGAGTAAAGAGACACTTGTTATTTGCAACACCTAATAAGCTACAGTAATACATGTAGATACCTACTTCCTAAGATCAGCACCACAGTCACAGCAGAGATCCTTCATGACCATGTTGTGCTCACACTCGGTTGCTTTATCTATCAGCAATACAGGTGCCCTGAAAAATCAAACGAAATTCAGGGCTACGAGCTCTAACAGCACCTGTTGGCCCCTGGTCCCATACTTTTTCTCTTGGGCGACACCAGGAAATCTCAATTCTTGCATAGAAACCATAAGCTGGGTAACCTGTGTTACTCAAATACAGAGCATTGGACTCCCTAGAATTTTCCTTAGAGCACAGCCTTGAAATAGGCCATTTTACAGTTGTGTGCTTAGTGCCCTGGCCTTTGAATAGACGCCAGGCTGGCGGTGACCTTGTTTTGTTACAAACCTGCCTGCTTTTCAAGTGCAAATCGTGGTATTCTCTTGCTAACAAGCCCGTGAACATGATCATTTACATATGAAAAACAAGAAGGTTTGTAGAAAAACAAGGTCACCGCCAGCCTCGCGTCTATTCAAAGGCTAGGGCACTGAGCACACAACTGTAAAATGGCCTATTGTACAACTTAAGTTGGACAAATCCCTGAGATAACTTTGAATTTATTAGTCAGTCTTTATCGACAAAATTAAGACAATAGAAACTACTGATCGAAGCATGCTTTCTAAACTGACAAGTGTTCTGTTCTTTCTTCAAATTCTGAGGATTGTAGAGAACATACCCAAAACTGTTCCAGTATCAAGGTCAGCCAATTTTTTTTTTTTTTTTGGGGGGGGGGGGGGGGGTGAGGGGGTTGATATAGGATACTATTCCGCCGGGCAAAAATAACATAACAAAAAATTCCCAAAATTCCTTCAGTTTACAATGAATAATAACAAAATGGAGAAAGGTGTAGTATACTGTACCTCAAAATCATTGGTTATTTCAGGTGAAAGATACCATACAGTTTTAAAAAATCTATACACTGTGTAATTCACCCAAAAACCCAGACTGTGACTGCAGTATGTATCTCACCTATTCAGCTTTTCCTTATAATTATTTTAAGCCTTCTGCCTTTAAGGGTTCCAGCATAATGATTTCTAAATGAACAGTCAAATGTTGGGGAACTTTTAAAAATAGCTTTAATTTGCCCCTAAAACTGTGGTGTTTGAAGCAGGCCAAGTCATGTGTGAAACAGCTGGGACTTTTAAACTATTACATGTAAAAAGTCTTTTTAAAATCTAGTATTCAATTCACGTCATTAAAATTCTAGAATAATATTGCCAAAAAAAAGAGGAAAATTTAAGAAAATTCAGGATTGGTCGGTCAATGTCCAATCAAATCTAACGAAACTGAGATAAATCAAAACTCGCTCTGACACGACATTCACTTGATCACGGGTTGATACCACGCTCCCACTTCGCAAAGGCAGTAAAAATACCTAACCATACAACGATCAAGAGACATCTAAGCTCTTCCGAAAGCTACCAAGATTCGCAATCATGCAACACAGTTTGGCAGTTTCGCCTGTCAACAACTTGTCATTACTAAAATGTCACCATGAAGTTCAAAAGTGTCTTAATTGCTGAAACAATTTGCAGGCTGCGCAGATTGCTTTATACCATTAAATCGTGCTGAAATCCACGGTCTTTATATCCTATGATCATTCCAACACCTTAAACAAGTTATTCTCTAAAAATCTAAGCGATCAGGCTGTAACAATAGGGACGAAAATCGAGCGCTGTAAACCCTCAAATAGAGACCATCCGAACAAAAACAACCTCATCGAAAGCATGTGAGCTGAAGTTTATGTGCAATCTCAAAGTGGTATTTCCAAGAAAACATGCTAAATAACTTCTTTTGGTATCTGGGAAAACTCTAGGTTACGTTTTACGATCTGCATGTCTGGTGCTCTATGATTTGGCCTTACCCTGCTGGGACAATGTCCCCCTCGGCAACGAGCAGCTCACGGACTTTACCAGTAAAAGCGGATTTGAGTTTTGGCTGAGTTACAAACGATCCAGTCCTCTCTGCTTTGCCAGAAACTTCATAAAAACAAAGAACACTTCCTTCTCTAACTTCTGATCCAGCGCAAACCCGCCATCGTGACAGTTTGACAGAAGATGAGGTCGAAATAACAACCTCTTTTGACTGTTTGTCCGCCATTTTCGTTTCACTTTTCGCGCGTGGGACAAAGTCTAACCAGTCAGGGTGGGGCGAGCTTTGTGAACTACTCTGTAGTGGTAGGGTAAGAGATATTAGTACTAAAATCAGGAAGTTAGTTTACCATTTGGTAATCTTGAAACAAGAAAAGCAGTTGCAAATTTTAAAGCAATTGTAGCTATTTGTCAATGAAAATAATCCACCAAATTCATAAAGCAAATATTTAGATCGCTACATTTGTATATGAATTTTTTCCTTTTGATTTTTTTGGCAGTCATTAGAATTTATTTATGAAACTGTTTACTCTTTGACGAGATTTTTTATGCCGTGTTTTATATATGTCATTTTGAAAATATCAAAAAGCCATTTTTTTCTGGCAATTTTTTTAGTTTGCTCTTTTTTTTTTCACTTTCACTATTGCGCCCGCAGTCAACAGCATTGGTCATTTGAATAATTTATGCGTGCACTTCTTCCGCCATGTTGAAAAAGAAGAGACGACTTCCTCTCTGTAAATGGTATTTGTGTGTTTCGTGTGTCATTTTGGCAAAATTAACCATAGAATAACTCGGAAATGGATGACAATGCTAGGGGAATGGCCTCAAAAATACTCTGTGATTTGCTGAACATTTCAAAGGGGGACAGCGCGTCTGCAAACTGTGAGAATGGTAACATTGCTTACAAATTCCTAGTCTTTACTGTGTCTTGAATTTTCGATTTCTCCTTCGTTTCTGGAAGGCGGAATTTATCTCCCTCAGGCTGGAAAATAATAGACTTTTTATGAAGCTAGTTAGAAGACGATTAACTCAGTGCTTAACTGCAAGATAAAAACTTTTAACAATTAAATTAAGCTATCTGCAAGTTTGTAGCTAGTTTAGTTTATATTCCGTGTAAAATTAAAGACAACTTGTAATTTTAAGTTTTTGCCGGTTTTGGCGCGTATTTTTCTTCAAGTGGAACTAGCTAGGTTTAAGATCCAAACACCAATACCTCTATTTTATTATTATTAATTTTCAATAATGTGTAATTAATTTGTCCTTACTGCTGGTTTTCAACAAAGTGACAAGACAGCAGCCATGCTGGTGGACAAAACAATAAAATTCTCCTTCGCAGAATTTGCACATAAAAAGAGTTTAGTTCCCAGTGGAGAGAAACTCTTTTGTTTTTGTCCACCAGCATGGCCGCGGTGACGTCAGCTGAAAACCAGCATTATTGTCTCCTGTCACGAGTGTTTGAAATGCCTTTGCTCTCTCAGTCATAAAAAATGTACTTTGCATCAAATAATCTTGTGAGACTGATAAAGAACTCAGGCCTCTCATCTTTTTAAAGTAATTGCAACCCTTGATTTAAATTGAACTCACTAAGCTGTTTTGTCTGTTAACATTTTGGCATATCTTATTTTACGTCCCCTCATCCCATAGTGCAGGCTCCTAGTTTGCCTTTCCCCTTTCCGAATCTCATATGAAATAAAAAAAGATGGCCAATTTTCACTTCCATGTTTCTTTTATGGATTGTATGTCAACCGATGTATCAGCTGACATTTCGGTCACCTGTTGGTCGACTTATCAGATGCCATAATTTATTGGTCAAGTGTTGGTCAAGTAGTTGGCCAGTACAGTCTATTGGTTGATAGTTGGTTATTACTTTGCCATTGGATCACTGACAAATTAGCGACACTTGGTTGTTGTAACGGTTAACTAGCATTTTGACATATCTTTCGATATATTGGTCAAGCCTTGCTCAAATCTCAGTTGAGACTATATGTACTGCGTGAGTTTGATATGAAATATTGGAAGGTATGAGGGTGGTTAGTGACTCTGTCTTGGGTGTCATTCGAGTGGTATATCGGTTCTGCTGACCGACTCTTGACCGACACTCGACTGACACTCGACCGACATAGCAACCAATGTTGACCATCGGTCGTCTGAGATGCTGCTCAATACTGTAACTCAGTCGACAGCCCCCTATAAGACACATGCTCCTCTTTGATGTATCCTGCCCCTCCATCAACCTAGATCATGCATCCATATGTCCCAGACATCCTTCTGTAACATTTATATGAAACCTATTAAATTCAAAATCATTATCACCTTCACTTTGCTTCTCCTTTTTGTTTATATGTTGGTCTACATATTGACGTCAGTACCTTTTGTCCCATTAGATAATAAAGTAAACAATGATACAGAAAGACAAGGGAATGGTGAGAGAGATGTTGACGATTCTATAAGGTATGGAGTGTAGAGCTGCTGTATGGCCTGCGTATTCTCATAACCTGTAGATATTACCCCACGTGTTCCAGTTAATTTTCCTTAATCAAAAGCAACCATTCAGAAACTGAAATGTGTACTGAGAGAGATGTTGCCAGTTACCTTGGTACCAGTCCTGTCAATGCTTGACTTCACTTACTCGTATTAGTCATTAAATTGGTATCTGATTCATATGCGGGGATTTTCCCAACTTACTGGCACAGTCTAAGAACACAGAAACACCTGATCATCTAGGAGTTTCCAGTCCTTACTTGATTATTGGAATGTCTAGGGAATAGCTGTCTCAAATTGTCTGTTTTTTTGTCTTACTCAGCTGCTTAGTTTTACTAAAATACTACTACTACTACTACTGCTACTAATAATAATGATAATAATTAATAATACTGTTATTCTTTCTGTAGTGAAACAGCCTCAACTGAAAGTTCTCTTTCTCCTCTGAGAAGGGTAAGAATCATTCTTTGTAAATTGATCAAAAGATTTAGTTTGTAACTCACTCATATCATTCTGTAAAGCTATTTATTAAATGAATGAATCAGTGAAGGTGCAATATGATGTTAATACCATGTTCTGATTGGCCACCTGGGCAGGCAGGATGGGCCCATCTCACCCCGCTCAGGATTTCCCGTGTTGGTCTTACAATAAAAATTGCTCTTTTTCGCCATTATAATAAATCCTTTATTGACCAACAATGAGGGACAAAAGTGTCTAGGCACTTCTATAAAATAGTCCATTTTTGCTTAATGGACTTATCTAACCCCTCCCCCTGTGTACCCCCACACCTCCCCTCAAAATCAGTTTTGTAGTTTAGACCCTCAAGTCTTCTTTGACTACAAACAACATTGATTCAGGGGTAGGGGGACTTATTTATTTATTATTTTATTTATAGGGTAGAGGGACTTACAGCATTTAAACAGATTTAGATGATAAGTGAATGAAATTGTTGAGAAATGCGTGCCTTTTAGACAAGTGTCTCAACTTCTTTTGTCCCTAATTGTTTGAAATAATTATTATGAAACTATGTTTTGCGGCTTGATTTTTGACTCTGATGAGTTTTGGGGTGATGCCCTTGCTTTATGGGCCAAATTGTTTATGAACAAAAATTTGCAGTAGTTTATGTACAATAAAATGTATGAAGCATATGTCATTACTCATTCTTGTATTGCTGTGCACGTCCTTGATATGCTGTGGAGTTGAGGAGAGGTCATTTGTGTTATGATCACTGCTGTTGCTGTGGATGTAACCTTTTTACAAGTATTCTCAAAAGTTGAAAAATGATGGAGACAGAGAAAATTGATCTGGTGAATGATTAACTTAAACAGGGGAAATACCCTATTTTTGACATTGTGCTTGACAACTATTAGGGAAAGAATGTGGAAAATACAGGGACCTCTTGATTGTTGGGCCAGGGAATTGTTTTGTTCTTGACTCTGCTCACTCTAACCATACACATAACTGCTGTAATCACATTAGCCTAGATAATCAAATTAGTCTTAACTAAAGATATTGTATTTCTCCATGCAAATAGTCAGTATATTCCATTGAAGCTTGCAGGTGGCTTGACAGCTAAAACGCACATCATCTACTTTACAACACCTTTGGACATTGTCTATGTTCTCCCTTCTGCAAAGGGTAAATTCATCACAGAATTGACAATGAATTTGCACTCTGTTACAGGGAAAGGAACGCATGTCTGATGTGTCCACGTCTGACAGTGAAGGAGTTAATTCAAATATGTCCCTTGAACCTGTAAAACAAGTCATGTAAGCTGCATTTTTAATGTGCTTTTTTTCTGATGATGAAACTATTATGCTCCTAATAATACTGTCCATTATACGTGACATTCTTTGATTTTATGGATAATTGTGTCCTTTTTTTTTCTGAAGTCATTTGACGGGGAATGATAGTGAAGGAAGCAAATCAGTTTATGGCAGTGATGTAGAAATTTTAACCAGACAATCAGCTGCTTCAACAACATCAACAGCAAGCAATAAGGTAGGGCTGAAAAGTACTAGTGTCAAACTATTAATATCCTATCCAAGGAGAGTTGCTGTACATGTATATGCTTCATTCTGCAATTTCTGAATACCTTGGGTCACTCATATGCACCTATAAACATGATTGTCATTGACGTTAATGTAAACATTAACCATATTAACCACTTGGCCTAAAGGCTGTTGCTGGGGGCTGGTAATTTTCGCTGGCTACCATGAGCATGAACTCAGGGCTTTTACTAAGGGTGCTTTCCATTTGTCAGAACTGACCGGCCGAACCATTCCCGTCGTAATGAGAATTTCACTATTGATCAAAACTATCCATCCAGATCAGTCAAATCCTAAACAGTATGCAGGAAGGAGATAGTTTTTCAGCAAAAACCCTCGGAAAAAGCCGATAGTTAAAATGACTGGTCCGGCAATGGTCCCGCCGGCCAGTTCTGACAAATGGAAAGCGCCCTAAGATTTTAATTTGCTGGGGATATGCAATTAATTAGTAGGTGGGACTTGAACAGCTAGGAAATTCTTTATGTTCCTTTTTGCTTTTGTTTGTCTCTCAAAGTAGCTGGGGGTCGTGCTCATAGTAACCAAGGGGGAAATCTCTGGCCCCTGGTCCTCAGTGACAACCTTGTCTGAACTCCTGCTACTTTCAAAGGAAACAAAAGACAAATTAAGCCCAAAGAACCTCATATTTAATTTAATAACTGGTCAATCCCCCACCTACTAACTGCATTATGCTTGCAACTTGAAACCTTAGTGCTAGTCCTGTTGGCATATATTCTCAAAAAAGGTAGACTTTTTTCTGCAGAGGTGCATTCTCTTAGTACTTCTACAGAAAGTAAAAATCCAGAGGTGGGCTTTTGGCTTTTTATTACTTTTAGTCCATGAGCAATGTCCTTTTTTAATCCTTTCACTACTGGGAAACTCTGAAACTGAAATGGAAGAAAGAATGAACTTTTATGATCAGATAGGTTATTTTTTTATGGTCACACCTCAGGATTTGGCCTTGCAGACTCAAAAAGGGAGAGCTGCATTTCATTTCCTCATAATTGACTGTGGAAACTATTAATGGTTAATCTTGTTTGATTCTTTGCAGATTAAGTTTAATTCAATGGTGAATTATGAATGGGAGCTTAAGTACTACAGAGGTTGTTTGATAGCTGTTAGCAGCAAGTGTATTGCCTACGCTCTTAAAGGTACATACTCCATAATAATTCCAATATTAATGATATTGTAGGCTTTATTCACTGTATTGAAGTTTCTGTATATTTGTTATTTTTGATGCCTGCAAACGTTTCTGACAGGTCGTCAAGGATATGTTGTAAGGCTCTTGAACCCTGAAACAGCTTCTAGGACGCTGATTAAAGGATTTGTTGGTACGATCAGTGAGTTGGCCTTCAGTCACAGAGACTCTGACACTCTGGCTTGTGTTGATGAGGGTGGTAATGTCTACATCTGGGTCATTCACGAGGAAAATGGAAAACTTGAGTATCCTGTTGATGACATGTTGTTTACATCAAAATCTTATTTCATTATTATCGTAAACTGAATTACATTTGGGAATTAATTTTTATTTTTATTATTAACTAATTGAAAATTCTCTAGGGGAAAATGTGGATAGCTTTAAGCCCATGCAGGGAGAGTGCAAATGCAAAGAATTTTGCTTACAAACGAGGCTTGGATTTAAAACTTGCTCGTGTTACGTAATCATGCATATGGGCCCTTTGGTCAAATCCCGGATCCTAGAAAACAAGAGTTTGAGGTATTATTTTTATGATGACCTTGACCCTGTCCTAAGATACTCAGTAAAACTTCACATTAAACGTCCTGCTGGCACTCTCTGTGAACATCACAGATTGGTATGGACTCCATATATGGTGGATACTGAGGAGCAAGAAAGAAACACTGAACCTTCAGGACCATTAGCTATCACACATAATAACCAGGTAAAACATACAGATCACATACATTTGAACTTGATAAAAACTTAACGTTTAAATTACAGACAACTTTACCTGATCTGGACACTTTTTTTCAAATTGGAGAAAAAGCACCAGTGACACTGTCATCAAATGTCGTTAATAATTCAGAGAACAAACCAATTCACGCACCTCCCCCCCTTCCCTCTATTCTAAGTCAGGGTGTTTGTTGTTTGCTACAGGTTAGTTCAAACAGCAAGACAATATTATATTCAGGGGGTGGAAGAAGGAAAGCTTTATTTTCCCCTTTTGAAGTTGGCAGAATGTCAGAAAGGCCCTTCAGTGAGGAAAAGGTTTAAAGAGCGGCGTTTCAGTGAAAGTGTCATATCCTTCCAATTAGAATATCCTTTTTGTCCCGAAAAGGTTTTTGTGCATCATTATATTTTCACATTGGTTCTTTTAAGCTACCTGCTAACACAGATAGTGGAAAAGAGACATCAGGATCTTGCTTTTTCTAGGTGGAAGTGATAGACATTGACACTCTGTCTCAATGGTGTGGACGAACAGAAGTAGCTGTCGATGAAATAAGGCAAGGAGAAGGGTATTTGGAAATCACCGATGGGCACACAAAGGTAGAGTAATGTGTTAAAATGAAATTCTGGTTTAACCTGAGAATGGATTTTACCTTTACATTTTAAGGCTTCTTCACTTTAAACAAAATGTTGTTTATGCACTAGATAAAATACAGGGGTGGATCTAGGGGGAGGGCGCAGGGGGTGTGCACCCCCCCTGAGATGACCTACAGTTTTCTAATACAACTGGTATTCTGCAAAAAAAAAAAAAACCGGGGTTTATTGGTGTTGAAGTAGAGCAAGAGACGAGTGCACCCCCTCCTAAAAAAAATCCTGGATCCACCCCTGAAATATGAGTAGAGATATGTATGCCTGTGGGCTTTTACAGTGGTGAGCCAAAGGCAAGCAATAATACTGTATAGCCCATACAGATCTGACTCAAATATTTTTATCATACTTGTGAAATGAGACAATCAGTATCAAATGTTAATTGTACTGTTTAACATTAATTAATTCGTTAATCCAGTAGTCAATTTTTGAGGTGTAAATGTGACTCAAATACTACCTTTGGACTGGTCACAACTTTGTTGAATGATAAATGAATTATTTGACTTCTTAATTTAAATTTACCTTAGCAAATCACTGAGGGTGCTTTGTCTCCTGATGGATCAGTACTCGCAACAGCCAGCGAAGATGGCTTCATCAAATTTTGGCAATTGTCTGACAAAGTAGAGTGTATGCATGAATTTCAACCACACGATGGCTTACCATTGTCGTGTATGGTGTTCACTGATAATCAGTTGTCGCAAGATAAAGAGTAAGTGAAAGATTGAATGTAAAAAGAAGTGACAATACTCGTCACAAAACATTGAAACAGACACCATTAATTTTGTCTTGAATTTTCTGGAAAATTTCTTGCAAACACTCTTCACTCCTTTGTTCTCAGATGTGTTATTCTCCTTCCGCAATGTCAAGCCACAGGTTTAATTTTGGGGCAGTGAGGCCCAGTTCAAACGTTGATCTTTTCATGTATTGTGACCCAAATGATACAAGGTTAATGGTTCATTCAGATGTCGAACTTTGTTGGTCAGACTCAATTCATTTTCATGATGTTCAGTGGTCTGAAATGTTTAAAATGCCATGTGGGCTACTCGATCTTTTCACATGGGTCGACTCAAATTAGACATGTCAAACTTAATTAATTCAAACGTCAATCTCTTCATGTACTTAATGTGAATGGATTAGGTTCAGCACATGAAAAGTGGGCCCAAGATGACTGTAATGTCCAAATCTGGCAACCTTGGGGAAGAGATAACAACACACAATTAAGTGTTTCAACATTTTTGACGAGTGTTGTAGTGCAAAGACATGTCATAAACCCTGAGTAGCTTGATCCCTTACGTGAAAGTGAAAGCAGTTCCTCAGGATAGTGGCTTGAGTGAGCAAATCAGGCAACTGAGTGAGGGAATAATGGATACATTGTAACTTGTGGCAAAGCAGGGAAATTGCCCTCTCAGTCATTCACTTTCTCCATTCCTTGTGAGCCTTGACTCAACGATCTGAAAGAGGACTGTCTACAATCTACCCTTAAAAATGGTAATAAGACTGAGCAGAGTCCAATCATGCCAAACAAAATCAGACAAGAAAGGAACCCATTCATGTGCAAATGTCCAATCACAGTGCCCAAGATGGCAGGTCCTGTCAGATTACTCATAGCCATGATGCAGATTGACCTATTACACTGTCCTATTAATGCTGAAATCATAGTTTCTGATCGCCATCCAGATTTGAGAATTTTGTTTTTGTGGTGATTGTGATTAGTTACTGTTACAATGAATGGCAAGGTAGTCTCACTTGGTTGTCCAGGCTTGCATGAAAAGAGGCCTGAAAATATGCATTTCTTTGCGTTCGTAAAGTTTTTGTTACTTCAGAAGTAATACTGTTTCTGAATCCATCAAACGTTTGTAACATGTGACACAGTACAAGCTTTATTATGACAGAGAAATGATCATAGTGTTCCCATCAAGTATTTTTGTTTATTGGTTAATTTATTTTGTTTTCCTCATAGACTCCCAATGTGGAGATTTTTGATCACAGGAGCTCAATTTAACAGAGAGATTAAAGTTTGGTGTACAGTTACCTGGTCTTGCCTACAAACAATAAGGTGATTAGGCTGCATTTGTTCTTATGAAAAATTGTTTTGCATGTTTTTCTTTCTCGACTAATCTGCTGTTGATTGATTGTCATTTTTCTGTGTTATGTTTAGATTTACATCTCCTGATGTTCCAGGCTCAAGGTAAGTCATCAAAATAGAACGTAATTTGACTGTGGTCGGAGAAGAGAATAAAAAGTTTGCTCAGTTCTGCAGCCCAGTGAGAATGTTTTGCAGTAGTCAGCAGGATAAACTAGAGTAGCAGGCAGCAAAGGGTTTAAGCTTGTTTGATTTTTGTTTTACATTATTAAACTTAACTGTTAAAAGGTATCAAAATAATATTCCATTGGAACCAGCAAAATTGCCAGCTGCTGGCTTATTTTGAGTGGTAAAATTAACCCATAAATCTGTCTGCCGTCTGTCGGTAGATTGTTGACAGACAGTTCACTGACAAACAATCAACAGCTCTATATGCTGCAACAACTTAAAGCTATAGTTCAGTGTTTCAAAAAAAAATGTGTTGACATCAACAGATTGCCAACAGATAACTGACAAGTGGCCAACAGTGAAACAACCATCGGCCAACACTATTTGGCTTAAATTGGGAAAACTGTTGGCCAACTGTTTGTTATTTTTTGGCCAACAGTGGGCTGGTTGTCAGTTGACTGTCAGTTGACTGTTGGTCATAGTCTACCAGCAGACAGCCAACAGATTTTTGGGGGAGCTGTTCTTCCATTTTACCTCCTGAGTGGCATGGATGTGTTACACTAACTTGTTAAAGGCGTCTTTGTTAAGTTTACATGTGTTCACAACTTGTGTGCAATGAAGATTCTGAGGCATAGCTGTGGTACTAATATTAATTAATTTTGTGTTTTCTGCCTTATATCCTTTAGTTCAATCAAACACTCATTTCTGAAAGTGAGTTTGGACCTGTCAGCCTCTTATTTAGTTGTATCGGATGTTATAAAAAAGGTAAGAATATAGAATAAATTCCCCCCTTGGCATCTCAAGTGGGAATGGGGGAAGCGAATTTCCATATAAAAGCGAAGTGGATGAAAATGTATTTTAAATTAATGTTAGCAAAAAAATTTAATGTTCTTAAACTGTGCCTTTTACTGTACTCAAATGCATGATATATGTATTAACTGACGTGAAATGCTTTGTGAAATACTATAAATCATAGATTGAAGGTAAATTTAAATATTCATAGGTCATCGAGGTATTTCAGAGTCCATGCCAGAAGTGAAAGTGTGTTGTTATTCTCTCTGACTTTTATTACCAGGTTCTTTACGTATTTATGTTCCATCAAGACTTTGAAGAAGGCCAAGCACACGTCACATCAGTGGCAGAATTCCTTCTCACTCAGCCGCTGCTAAGCTTTGTCGTTGGCCAAGTCAAACGCTTCAAACTCAAATCAAATGTAGAACAAAATGGCGAAGAAAATGGGGATAGCCATGTTGATGATGACATTCACGCGTCACATTTAGGGCTGGACGAAATAGCTACTGGAGAAGATACAGGAAAGAAATTTGGTGTCCAGTTACAACTGTTTTGTATTCAAACCAAGTAAGACTAACCCAAGTTACTTACATCATAGTTATTTTGGTGTCACCAATAAAATAATACAGTTGTTTCTCTTATACACATTGCATGTTCTGTTGAAAAAATAATGGATTGTCACTGGAATGAAAAAGTTAGCAATACATAAATTTAAGGGTTTTGATGTGAAGAAATATCGTAATTAACAACCCTGAAGGTAAATTTTCTTAAATACCAGAATCTTTTGTTCTGAATTTTTTTTTTACCCCATAGAAGTTTTTTCTTGGCTCAAAAACATGTTACAAAAGCAAAAATCTACAAGAAAAACATCAGCAAAAGATGGTTGTTCTCCTACCCCATGAACTTTGAATGACTAAATAGTTTGTAATTTAATATAATGGTTCAGTTGCTGATTTTCATGTATTTGTCTGGAGCTCTCTGAAAGCTGGCTTACTATCAATCTCTTCAACTGGGATGAAAAAACAGTAAAATCAAAGAGGAGACCATTATAACAGCCCAAGACATTCAGTCTCTTACTTCAGAATGGCAGTTTTGTCATCTGAATCAACCATCACGAAGTCAAATTGTGACCTTGAATTTTGTTTTTGCCCTTTCAGAGCAATGCAAGAACTGCTAATACACTTCCATCCACAACCGTCAGTTCCCCCACCCACCCCTTCCACATTGTCATCACTTACAACCACAACAGGCCAATCTGGTAAGTACTTTGTTTTTGTTGGTATCTTCTTAGGATGCATTTAATAAAATGAAGGCTAAATGACCATTCAGTTCTAGCCTATCATAATAACAGAGTTACATTACAGTGCGTAGAACCAAATCTCCGTGTGTTTCTCTGTGTTGCAGACACCATTGTTGGTTCCCTTTTTTGTTGTTGTATGGGTATAGTCTAGTGACCTCTCAGTGTTTTTTATCAGCCCTTTCATTGCTAGAGTAAATGATGGAGTCTTCCAAGGGTGGCTGTAACTATTGTGTCTATGAAGGAAATCCTACTTTGTGACCATTCAAATAAAAATCTCTTTGGCAGTACTTTCACATGGTAATATTTGTTTTGTGTAGCATTTTACAAGATAAATTCTGAAATTTTGATAAAATTTGACTTAAGCCATTTTTTTAGAGTAACTGGGTTAGGTCATTTTTATTTTAGTTTTTGTACCATCTGCAATACCATAAATTTTCACTGGCAATATTCTGTTTTTGGAGGCATCATGACAGAAGTGACCAGGTCTCATATTTGAACTTCCATGCACTGACCTTTTTACCAACACAGACACTACCACATGAAACAAAAGAGGGCGTTTGAATACCTGCATCCTGAAGACATCATTACCACCAGTTCATTAAGTTAAGCGTGAGTGTAGGGTGAATAATAATTATGTTTTCTCTTTCATGTAGTTATCCATGATGCACTGTCTGACTTGAGTGGAATAGAAACAGGCTCTGAAGCCAGCACTAATATTGAAGATCCCGAAGATAGTACAGATGGTCCAAATCCAGTTCGCGCTAAGCTGATCACACCCGAAGCCTTCAAAACTAGTGCATCTAAAGGCTTACCTCAGTCTGAGGTTAAAAACAGCAGTGGCAGCAGTGTGACCATGGTTTCTGGTCTGAATAATTCACAGGGGTCAGTTGATGAGTTGCTTGGTTCATCAGTGTCATCTCGACTGTCTGACACTACTATCAGGTCAAGTAATTCAGCAACACCTCAGGGGTCTTTTGCTCAAGAGAGTGGTATTCTAACTCCCACATCTTTACCTCTTCCTCCATCACCAACTGTTATGGGTGCACCTGACCCCAGTTCTGTCCCAATTCCAAACTTTCGTTCTAGTCCTCGTGGGGAGACCAGCCCTCAGTCGTCGGTCAAAGAACCTGTTGTAAATAGTGAAACTGAAGCTCTTGTTTGCAGTTCGGTGATTCAAAATTTAGAAAATGGGTCAAGTGGCTCCAGGGGCACAGCCCTAAAAGATAGGAGTGCAACAGGGAGTCCTGTCGGAAGACAAGTGGATGTTGAACAATCAGCTGATGATGAAGCAAAGGATGAAGGTGATGAGGAGCTTCCAGAGTCGCAGAAACCAGAGGCTGAAATACAGGAAGAAATAAATGAAAGGGAAAGAAAATCTAGTTCAGGTTCAAGCACAAGTGAAAGTTTAAGGCCTTTATCTGCTAGGGCGGCTGAAGGAAACCTGATAAGTTTGGAAGATAACATGAAAGGCAAAGAAGATGACGTTCAAGCAGATGGAGAAGATGCTTTCACAGATGACATGCTGATGGAACAGTGGGAAATGAACGTTGACGATGAAGCAGTTCCAACTGGACGAGAGAGTCCCGAGTCAGCCCATGCACTGCCTGTCAGCACTCCAGTGATGCCCAGTGCACGGAGAAAGCAGCCTTCAATCCACACAAGGTATCAGCTTAACCCTTTAAATGCCAAGGGTGACCAACATTTATTTTCTCCTAATAATAAATAATGGAGCTCACTTGCCCAATGTAGGGGTGTAGTGTGAGATTTTGAAGGTGTACGCACGCAGGGAAGAAAAGTTGTAGTGCCGAAGGTGGTCTAACCTAGGGGGGTCTGGGGCATGCTCCCCCTTAACGTAGGTTCTCGGAATTGCCATTTCCATCGTTTTCCGCGAGACATTTTCATGAAATTAATACACAGGAAAATGCAGTAGTTAGTTGTTTATTTTACAAATCTCTAGTGTTATCGGTAAGGTACAGTGTTTACAGAAAAAAGGGCCAGTGATGCCATCAGAATTATGGAATAATAAAAGGTCAAAGAAATACTAACACAAAGACACCAATATTGTTGGAAAAAATGTATCAGTCATCCCGATTTAATGATGAAAAAAGGCTTTTTCAGGGAATAAAAAGCATATAAAGTTTTCCATATTTTGTGACATGTAAGCACGGGTGTATGTGCGCATATGGACACTACGCTCCTGCAATGGGCACGTGTCCAGGCAAGCCATCTTCAAACTAAATCAGTAACCCTTTAAGCCCCAATATCCACTTACAAATTCTCCTGACTGATCTCCATACATTTCCTTAAGGAATTAGTTGGGAGAATTTGATAATTCTATATCTTTTCTGTTGGTGATGTATGGATGTTGTTAGGAGAAAATTGATGTTGATCACTGTTGACAAGACAAGCACTGAAACAATGGCCCTCGGTATGCATGTGAGAGGTGCTTGTTCAGAGGACAAGATGGAATTCAAGCTTTTTTTGAGTCCTGCTTTTGATTCTTTGGATGATTTTCTAAAACGCGACCATTCAAATGAAAGCTCTTTTCCTGTACTTTCTCTAGTGTGCTTGTTTTTTGATAGACTAGAAAATGAAATCCTGGATTTCTTGTGAATATGGGTGTGCATCAGTTTGATATACGTGTTTCTTAAATATGAATTATTATTAGTGAAAAATTTCATCGCAAATGTTTGCAAAATTTATCGTACCGTAAATCACAAAGCAGCAAATTTTCCCAACATCTTTTTTTTTCTCTTTTGATTTTAGTTTCGTCTCTACTCCTGTTTCTGCACTGGACATTCCACCACAGCCCATTCCAGGAAGCAGTGTGGTAAGAAAGAACTAACAACTTATAGTTGAACTCCATTAAGCGGCCAGTAATCAAAATCCCAAAACAATTGTTAAAAACAATAGGAAATTAATGATGAGGCTGTCGTTTGTGGCAAAAATTAAATTTTATAAAGAGCATTCAATGACTGTTTCAAGGAGCAAATATTCCCAAGTAGAAAGTTCATGAAAGGCTTTAAATTTCAGCACAACTTTCCATTTTTCTGAGCTACCCAGAGTTTTTCTACGTTACCCTATCTAAGGTTTTTGGAGGTTGTGTTTCTCATATTTTATTACCAAGATATTAGGTTTATAGATTGTTTTCACTGTCACGCAACAAAGAGTAAATTGGTAACCATCCAGTGGAAGAAGCCAAGAAAATGAAATGTTATAAAGGACTAAAATATAAACGATTTGTCCAAGTTTCAGGTCTTTGTGGCCCACAGTTTCTGAGTTATTTGCCGAAACGTTTCATGCACCTTTGTAGAGCTTTGTATGGAGATGCCATATTGGTGTACCGTTTTGGTCCACCAATATGGCCGCCAGAAATCAACAAAAGCATCAGGAGTTCACTTTTTCTATAAAAGCTCTTTCTTTTCACTCGAGAAGTAGTATACGTGCGCATAAACATATCTTCTAATACTTGAAATGGTTATACTGCTGAAAATCAAGAGGAGAGACTTTTTTCAACGAGACAGCATTCCTATTTTGGTGTCATGCACTATAAAAACTCGGAAGTTCAAATTGCTGTATTTTCGAAATGAAATATGCTACGGGAATGGAAACTTGTACAAAGATTTATTTTTTGTTTATCTTCAACCAAGTGTAAATAAGAATTCGTAACACCTCGCTATTTTGACTTTACAATTTGATGACGTCACTGTGAAAACTATCTGTTTTTTAAAAAGGTCTGCTTAAAATATCGCTATAAATACCAAATGTCCCCAAGAATCATCCTCAGAACTTTCGACTATTTGAGACACTTCTGATTCATCGGTATTTAAAAACATTCGGTTGTTGGGTGCCCCTGCTTTTTATAGCCAGCTACTAGTAAAACTTAACAACAATGGTACATGTACGGAACTGCGAAACAAGTTCCTTTAATGACTCGTTAATTAAAAGTCTGTCGTCTAAATGTTTTAGGATAATGGTATCTTGTCATCCATTGGTGAACTGGTGAGTTTGGTCAAGGCCCAACAGAAGGACATACAAGAGCTTCAACAGCGGCTGGACCGATACCAAACTGCCCAACAGCAGCAAATGACAACAGTGTCAAATGAGGTTCAAATGATTGAAGAGAGAGTGTCTGGCAGACTACAAAGGACTCTTGCTGACTTCTCTAAAGAGGAATGTATCCTTCATCCACTGTTCTCTTATAAGGTTTCCAGGACTACATTTTCGACACCTACTTCAGCTGTTTTGCTAGAGGGTATTCTAGTCAATGCCCCAGTTGTTCAGAAGATGAATAACGCTATCCACCAGATAAATCTCTATCCACTGGTTGGCGAAATTGGTGTCCCCAGTACTTATCCACTGGAAAGTGATTTATCCGGTGGATAGTGCCATCCAGCTTTTGAACAAACGCGGCTAGGAGTGGGGCTTTTAAGCTATGATGGCAATTTTTGCTGCTTTTGTCAAGACACTGCATTTCTTTTCTCATTTTGTGATCAGGTATATTGCTCATTCATTGAAACCCTAGGAACTTTTGTTTGCTTTGTGATCAGCTGCTCACTGCATAAATTACAGACAAGGCTAACTCAACAGTCTTAAGTGAAAGACGCACTTCCCAAAATAAATAATACAACACTGCAGTTTAGGGAATAGCAAATTTCCTTTTCAAAATTAGCGCTGGACGTATTTTCATCTTGTTAAAAAGTTTGTGTGTTTAAGAGTTCTGTTCACATGGAACCACCTTATCCGTCTGAAAATTGAGATGCCTAGCCAACTATGGCCTAAAGTTCTGTGTGAACACGGCGAAAATATTAAATGGTCCCTTGTTAAGGAGGTGTCCTGCCAAATTTTTAGCCAGTCGAAAATTCGCTCCGATGCCTTGTGAACGTAGCTTGATTCATGGCTCACAATATTGTGCCAGTGATATTTCACCAGTCTTGCTTTCTTTGATAGATTTTTATCAGTTTTAAGTTCAAGGGTTTCCAGAACGGTTTTGGGAAGATACTTTCTTTAACCAACCTCATAGCCCAGCGTCTAGATAAAGCTCTACGCGAGAAACATTCCGGAGATAAGAAAAGACAGGAGCAATTGCAGAGCACATTATCACAAGCGCTAACTACAACCTTGTCAGGAAAACTGGACAAAGCAGTGAAAGCTGAAGTTAAGAGTTCTGTTGTACCTACAGTACAAAAAGTATTGAACTCCATACAGGAACAACTTAATGGTACACTGGCACAGGTGGGTAATGATCGGCTAAGATGCTCCTGAGGCACAGGTAATCCAACCCTTCTTCACCCCATTCAGAAAGGGCTCGAAAAAAGTCCCGTACCGTAGTCTAGGACGAGTAGATCTTCTAGCTGGGCAAGTTGCTCCCTTCCGCCCTGGCAAGTTATCCCCTAACAACTTTAACTGCGATAAGCAAGTAGTTGGCCCGGGCAAGAAAAATTGTGAGAGCTGCTTACCCAAAAGATGTGCTGGAATTCAAGATTTTTTCGAGCCCTGGTCTCTGATAAGGAATTCAACTTTTTTTCGAGCCTTCGTCACCAATTAGGGTAATCACAGTATGAATGGGAAAAAAGAGGAGACTTCATTAAAAATGAAATACGGAAACATAGTACTGTACAATAGTACTGGCCAGGGGGTCGGGGGTGGGGGCTTTATTCTGAACTTACCAGCTTCGAAGGAACCCGAAAGCAACCACTGCATGTAAGAGATCTTCAAACCTTCGCTTTTTGGGTGGCTGCTTGTTGGAAGTTCGACTGTATTACTGCTTTCCCTTGGTTGGAAACTGGTTCATCCCTACATTATGTTGTAGATGCCCCGGCATTTATACCCATTTTGCACTGACTTAAGAAAAGACAACGGGGGTTCAGTTGAGTTCAGTTCTTTTTGTCAGCAATACACTTGTTATGAACGATTTAGTATTCTTCATGTCGCGAGTTTGGGGTAAAGAACAAGTCTAAGTTACAACGGGATTCATGCTATCCCCCAAACAACAGTGTGGATGCTCTTAGCTGTAGCCTGCAGTGCAGGTGTTTAGGGGGGATAGAAAAGAAAACAGCACAATTTTCTACCCCTTCCCCCCCGGTCCTATCCACTTTTTTCCCCTTTCACCCGAATGAGTGCTTTTTGTTATTCCCCCAATTTTGCTCTGCTTCAAAAATCAAAGATGGCTTCTGCAGACAAGCTGAATGATTATTCACCCGAAAAATTATGCGTGTACCACAGGCTACCTAAATGCAGAGGAACTCGTGGTACACCAGGCTATCTTGTAGTAAAATGTGAAGTAATCACATCAGAAATGCTTATTTACGATAGAGCCTTTCCCTGTAGCTTTCTAGTTTAGTTATATCCCTGCTAATTTTGGTTTTCTTGATAGAAACTAACAGCTGCCGATGCTGTTTTGAAGGAGGGTATTGCAAAAATGGTGAAAAGCAAGGTATGATATGCAAGAAACGAAACACGTTTGGACAAAAGCGGGATCATTTTACGTTTGTGTGAAACTGTCCACCTACCCTCCCCTAAACCAACATTAACACTTAGTTCTTACATAGGGCAAAGTGTTGGCTTAGGGAAGGGGTAGTTGGGCAGTTTCCCAGAAACGTAAAATGATCCCGAAAGCGGTCAGTTTATAAACAGATGGATAATGTGATTCTTACTATTGCTTTTTGTGGTTTTGTGAACAGGGTGTGGTCGATGCAATAGGTGGTGCTGCAGCCAGTGCTTTGCAGGGCCCTATTCAGGTCACTTATCGTGAAGCATTCCAGAGCACCATCCTGCCATCCTTCGAGAGGGCCTGCCAGAGCATGTTCCAGCAGATCAATGAGTCTTTTCATAAAGGAACTCAGCAATGTAAGTTTTAATCTGTTCTGCAGTGATGTTTATTGCGTTATAATTGTGCAGGTTCAATCCCTTGCTATGTATGACCTTCAGTTAGATTGTCCATTTGAAAAACCTACTAAGATACTGGCATTTGCTGAAGGGAGTGTTTGACAGTCCCAGCATCGACTGTCAACAATGGTTGCGACGATTGGTTGTCTTTAGGTATTAGAGAGCTTTAGATTCTAAGACGAGAACGACTACGAGTGCAAGATTTTCTCAATAGTAAGTAGTGCTCGCGCGTGAACCAGCGTCATTTTGGCGGGAAAATATGGTAGCCGTCGTCACTCTACTACGAGTTTTAGCGAGAGTGTCGTAGTGGCGGGAACAAGTTATCAAATGTTAGAAGTTTTAGCATTTTGCAATCGGGAGAGGGCTCAACCTCCTTCAATAACGATAACAGTGCTAAATTTCTGGTGGAGAAAAATTCTGTGAAGAATTCCGGGGTGTCTATAATTTGCGAATACGCGAAAAAACTTTCAATCAAATCTCGTACTCGTAGTCGTTCTCGTCCTCCTATCTAAAGGTGACCTCATTAAAAACCAGTAAATACAGAACGTATTTTGGTCAGTTCTGCTATAGCCTGTTTGGAAGCACTTTTTCTATACCGGTTATAAGCCCTCTTGAATATACGCTCCACTGTTTATAAGCCCTCCTCAAACCCCGTACGACGATATATTAGCCCAGGGCTTATAATCGGCAGTTAACGGTTTCACATTCTTATTACAGACCTACAGCAGGTGACGACTGCATTGGATAATCGTAGAAGAGAAGAAAGAGAATCTGTGAACCCTGTTATGCAGCAGCTAGAGGCACAGACCAAGTCATTCCAGGCCATGACAGAGAGACTATCATCAAACATCATGGCTGACTTTGAGGTCATGTTACAGAAACAGCTCAGTTCATCAATAGAAGGGTACGATGGTTTTAGGATAATGTGTTCTGTAAAACGGGTTTGCTACCACCTGTGCGAATCGGTTACAAACTGTTCAGTCTTTAATTGAACAGTTGGGGGCAAAAAGGGTCGACTCCTCTAGCGTTGAGGGCAGACTAATATAGAAGTTACTGTTTATAATAAGTTTAATGACTTTTTTGTCACCTCACCTCAACTATCATCTTTGTGTTTCGTGGCATATAAGGCCTCCATAAAGAATTTCCACTTTTCTGGGTTAGCTGCTATGGTTCTCGTTATTGTGAGGACCCACCACAGCATTCTGTTGATCACTTCAATTCCCTATGCTTCTGGTGTTTGAGATAACAAGGTTTTACGGGAGAGGCTTATCAGCCCTTTGCCCAACCCCAAGTGTAGTAACTTTAGCTTTTAAGTGTAAACTCACCCTCCTTGGAAACCATCCGAATTTTGTTGGGGCAGCCTAGTTTCTCTTTTCATGTGACTGATTCTGAATATTTACCATCGTATTTACCTCAATCTGGAGGACCGCAGAGGATCACACTTACTGTGGTCTCTACTCTTCGACCTGTTCGACATGAGTGGCTTTTAAAATGGTGGATAGTGCTATCCACCAGATTAATCTCTGTCCTGCAGATAACGCAATTGATTTTCGTAATACTTATCCGCTGGATAGTGATTTATCCGGTGGAAAGCGCAATCAAACTGGAGCAAGGAGTCTAAGACCCAGTCGACTTACCTCTATGGGTCATTAGGCTGATTTAGCAACAGAACGGGAACGTCAGTTCACAACGGCTCGCGCAAATCAAACAACTGGCTTGACCAATGGCAGAGCGGCAAATTGGGTACCGGAAGTCGTGTTTAGTCCTTTCTGCGCGCTTTCCCGTCGCCAACTGACGTTCCCGTCCTGTTGCTAAATCAGCCTATTGACTTACGTAAACCACTCCATCACGCCAAGGTGATCATCCCTTCGGATCGGAAATCAGTTTCATACGATGGTGGAATTTCTAATTTCCCTTCGTAGGTTGCGCGAGGAAATATTTTCACGCCTCTTGTCAGAGGTCTTAGCTTCAGTGCAAGACTCGGTTCAAAAGGAAATGGGATTGGGCCTAGAAGGGCTCCGTCAACAGCTTAGTGAAATGATAGCTACCTCAGTGGAAAGCTCCACCCAGCAGGCTCCTGATCTGGCACGCACTCAGGTGGGTACCGGAGAGCAACATTGTAACAGCGCAGTTCCCTCCCCCCCCCCCCCCCCCCCGTTTCCGTTTGCCTTAAAGCCAAAGGGAAGAAGCACAGAAGAAGCCCGGAAAAGGAGCCGGAAAAGGAGAAAAACATTGAATTTGGGAGGGGGGATCGCGACGGCTATTTTTTGCTCATTAGAGTCCGGCTGTGCAGAAAAGAGGACGGAAAGTTCAAGCGATTTGCTAGAGCGGTAGTGACTTGCCGACACCGATCGATTCGAGAGATACGTTTATTTCGTTCAACGCACTGTTGTACAGTTAACTACAGTTAAGAGAAGAGTCCACCAGTCCTTGTTAAATGTGAGCATTGGACAATTCTCTATTATGTAGTTTTTGTCAAAACACACAAAGCGAATCAGCGTGGCTTGGGATTTTTCACGACCACCGGATATGGGAAGATAAAAATGTGAATTTGGGGAAGGGGTGGCAGCTGCTATTTTCTAGCTCGTTCTCGCTAGTCTCCCGCGCCTCTCCAGCTTGGCGAAAAGAAAAAAGGAAATGACTGTTACGCAGGCCACCATCGACCCTCCTCTTACCTCCCCCCGGGAGACAAAATGGGGATATCGTGAAGACATTTTGAGAGTTGAAGTGACTTCGTTTCTCTCTGCAGGTGTTGGTTTCACAGTTGTTGGAATCTGGACAATTGGGCCAAGCCTTCCAAGAGGTATTGGAATTACATTCGGTTTGTTATTGAAATGTTCATGTTGTTTAATAAATGGTGTTGATGAGTATCTTCATCATCATCATCATTACCGTCGCCATAGCAATGGTTATCATTATCATTATACCCTTCACCTATTAGACACCTTTAGATTCGAGGACGAGAACGACTAAGAGTACGAGATTTGACTTAAAGTTTTTTCGCATATTTCAAAATATAGACTCCCCGGAAAGCTTCAATTTGCCATTTTCACCAGAAAATTTAGCACTGTTACCTTTAGTGAAGGAGATTATACCCTCTCCCGATTGCAAAATGATAAAACTTCTAACATTTGATAACTTGTTTTCCCCCCTTCGACAATCTCGCTAAATCTCGTAGTAGAGTGACGATGGTTCACTAAATCTCGTAGTAGAGTGACGATGGTTCACGCGTGAGCACTACTTACTATTGAGAAAATCTCGTACTGGTTTTCGTACTCGTCTTAGAATCTAAAGGTCTCTAATTCCATCTTCACTACCATCATCATCACCATTGTCATCATAACCATCACCACCATCACTACCACCATCATCATCACCACCATCACTACCACCATCATCATCACCACTATCACTACCACCATCATCATAGTCACCACTACTACCCATCACCATCATTGTCTTCAGCTTCCTTACCTTAACCACCACCACCGCCACCATCTCTTCGGAGTCTTCAGTCATCATAATGACATCATCATCGTCATTTTTGACCTTTGTATATTTTGTTGCAGGCCTTGACAGCATCAGATCTGAATATCGTCATGTACGTTTGTGAACAAGTGGATCCTGAGAGTGTGTTTTCTCAGTCACCTTGTCCCTTATCGCAGCCTGTCTTGCTGTCTTTGATACAACAGCTGTCAGTAGATCTTACCGTTAACACGGAGCTTAAACACAAGTGAGTCTTAATAGTTACAAGTTTGTTGCTTACGCAGCAGGACGGCAGAAAGAAGAGGACGGCAAAACGTTTTTGTGTGACAGGGTTGTTACTTGCTTGTTTTGGTGTGTTATACACCTAACGTGACTGTATTTTGGTTTTCACAAAATTTCTGTTCAGAGGAAGGAGACGTTTGGTGGAAACGTTTTTCAAACATTGTTATTGTCACGCTTGTGACACAACGTTTACCATCTTCTTTCCTTTGCCTTCCTTGCGTCCTAATGCGTAAGTTAACAACGTTTAAGGTGTGGTAAAGCATCAAACATAAAAATAATTGGCTTTTGATTCGGCCAGAAACCAAAGGATTACGTAGCTAGATATGGTCAAAAGATGGGGTGTCAGCTAGAAGTAATGTACTGAGGTTATACAGGCTGCGTTCTAACGAGTAAACGCGGCATACAAACTTCTGTTATGGCTTCGGAACACACGTGAACGACGAAAACGATCGTCTTTAACTATCTCCAGATAACTGCTTTCTGATGAGAGTTTTTGATTTAGTTATTTAAGTTAAGGCGACATTGAGTATTTTCATTTCAGACGGTCCGCATTCAACCAGTCAATTGTATCCTTCCCTTCTGTTCAATTGACAGGTACATAGAAGAAGCGCTCATGTCATTAGACACCACTGATGAAGTGACAAGAGAGCACATGCCCGCAGTTCTAGAAGGACTGTGTAAACAGCTGCAGTCTGCCATCCAAGAAGCAACAGGTCCTATGCAGCGTTCTCTTAAAATGCTACAGATGGCTGCAAGATCACTGTTAAGATAACTCAACAAGCAGTCAGTGTTGTGCCACGGAAGCAGAATGGACCGCCCGTGCGGTTATGTCGAGGATCTACCTCAGAACAACCAAGATGAGTTCAGGTCTGAAGAGAAGAGACTGGCCAGCAAGAGGACCACATCCTGTGATGACCAATAATTAATACGAACTAATACGACTAATGTTAAAAGTTAATAATTTTGTGTTTCGTAGGAAGATCTAAAGCAGCTAGACTTCTCAGGACATTTTTTTGCCATGGTTTTCATGTTGTGTTAAACATACTCAAACTGTCTAACCGCGTTAAACTTAATTCAAGAAGGTTTAAGAAAGTTTATAACTGTCTACTAGCTCAGGTTCAGTTACACCACGATATACTAGGTTTTCAAGGCTGTTTTATTTTTGTAACACACTGGTAATAAAGAATGGAACTGAGCCTTAAACTCTTGAATTTCATTTTATTACTCGAATTCTCAAGTTGTGTAAGGAAGGAAGGAAGGAAGGAAGGAAGGAAGGAAGGAAGGAAGGAAGGAAGGAAGGAAGGAAGGAAGGAAGGAAGGAAGGAAGGAAGGAAGGAAGGAAGGAAGGAAGGAAGGAAGGAAGGAAGGAAGGAAGGAAGGAAGGAAGGAAGGAAGGAAGGAAGGAAGGAAGGAAGGAAGGAAGGAAGGAAGGAAGGAAGGAAGGAAGGAAGGAAGGAAGGAAGGAAGGAAGGAAGGAAGGAAGGAAGGAAGGAAGGAAGGAAGGAAGGAAGGAAGGAAGGAAGGAAGGAAGGAAGGAAGGAAGGAAGGAAGGAAGGAAGGAAGGAAGGAAGGAAGGAAGGAAGGAAGGAAGGAAGGAAGGAAGGAAGGAAGGAAGGAAGGAAGGAAGGAAGGAAGGAAGGAAGGAAGGAAGGAATGAGTCATGGAAGAGAAGACAACAGACGTGCCCTCTATACAATATATATTATAGGGACCTAAAGATCCGACGACGGCGACGGCAACGGGAACGCCACAAAAGCAATAGGTTTAATTAGCAAAACAACAACTTTGCACGTGCATCACGCTTTTTTGTACATTTCTTTGCCGTCACTGCACGACTACGACGTGAAAATGCCTAATTTCACGATGTACAGAGGAAGTACACAAGCGACGACGAAATTTCCCCTCTCTCTCTGAACTTGGATATAGTTCTTGGGAATTCAACTTTAGGAGGGTTCGCCTACATTTGACAAAGTTAGTGACTTGGAGTAATCGCGATGAAGATTGAAAGAACGCGAATTGACTTTTTCAACGACGTTTTCTCTGCCGTCACCGTCCTCGGATCTTAAGGTCCCTATTAATATATGAACAGTGAGCTCGGACGTCAGCATACAAAGGCGCCACTGGTAGCGCTCTAATTCCATTTATGAGCTTACTCTACCCATCCAACCCATGATGTGAGTGATGTGTGAAGGTTGGCCACACCACTGGGGTCTACGTCCCCTACTCTTTTCGAACAGTGGTGTGGGTTCTTTTTCTAAGGGTTGATTTCCAGTGTCGCGTAATTTTTACGTGCGTAAAATTTACGTATGCAAATAAAATAGAGGCAATGCATGAAAGGTCGCTCGTAAGCGTAAAAGTTGAACCTCGCTCAACTTCTCGTTTAAGCTTATAGGGGGGGGGGGGGGTGTGCGGGTAAGGGGAGGGGATTTGATGCCTGAGACTATCCCCCTGTCGCGCTTTTGATCGTGCGAATCGACCCCGGGGTCGGGACATTTGACTTGGACCGCACAGAAGCCTGGTATTCCTGGTATCAATTCAGAAGCGGTTACCAGGTCCGTTCCTCGAGGCTTTCTGAAAGTCACGCTGTTGGAGAAATGTATGAAGTTTTCATTCGTTTTAATCGCCATAATCCGATACTTTAAACTGTCTATAATGTCTATTCTAAGAAAGTTTTTATCTTCAAGTTCCCGTCTGATTGTAAAACTCGATTGAAATCGAATTCCACCATGAAAGTCAGAGGATTTTTTACGAGTCACTGATCCGACATGTTGACCAGATGTTATAAAGCATTTACGGTTCATTAATATTATAATAGCATGGTCAGTCTTCCTGGAGTGATTTTGTTGTTCAAAATAAGAAATGCTAGTGGAGAGAGAAAATACTTAATTACAGCGAGTAACTTAATGGAGCTTACGTTAACCTTAAATAAAAGTAGTAAGAACGTACTTTTGAAATGTTCTTTTATTCGTTTTATATAGTATTATAGTGTTGTTTGTTTAGATTTTTTCCCCTGGGGTGGGGTCTCTTTTGACACTTTTGATTGACCTTTCGTTTCCTACCCTGGGGAATTGGATCAAAAAATTTTAAAATTTGTCAAATCCCTACCCCTTGCGCGCACTCCCCCCGCCCCCACGGGGTTTACATTGATAGGTGCATTAGCACTTTTTATCTTGCCTCTATTTTATTTTACGTGATTAAAATTTACATGCGTTAACGTGCTTAACCTAAAACGCGTCAATGGAAATCAACCTGAAAGAGACAACAGAGAGTCTGTAAACGGACTGCATGACAACGGACTCATAAACGCCATGGGGTGTTTGTCGTGTCCTGAAGGTACCAGCACTAAGATGGTAGTTTATCAGTGAAGACCCTGCACTGCATTTTCGGTGACGTTTCCAACGGATGCGTGGACGGTAGGCGCAGGCCAAACCGGAAGAAAAAGGTAGTTTATCTTTAACAAAAAGTTCCGGAAAATCTGGTTGGAAAGTAAAAGGAAAACGACGTTTTGGGTCGTTGCAGTCGAAAATTTCCGGGAGCGACGGAACAACTGAAAAGGTAGTCCTGTTTTCCGGACGGAACGTTCCAAACGGAAATTCGTGTTTCATTTCAATACCCCACGCTCAAACATGACTCCGAGGCTTTAGGGACAAAATTGCAAATTTTTCGTGACTCCATTCTTTGATACCAGTTTCAGGCCTTCGCGGCCGTTTTTCGGTAAATGGAACTGATTTGTGAAAATGCTAAACGCGATTCCGGGACGAAATTTACCAGTCCTGAATTTTGCGCACCATTTGCCTAAACCGTAGCCTCCCACGCAGGCGTTTTTAGGGGAGCTCGTATTTCTTCCCTCCCATACGAGCTCCCCTAAAAACGCCTGCGTGGGAGGCTACCTAAACCGTGAACCGACCGGTTTTCGCATGTAAATAGTAAACAACCGATTTCTCCGTTTTTCAAACAAAAACGAATACGTGTTGACGGGGCCTAAATCTATTGCTATTATTTTGAAGTTCTCGTTGCCGTCGTAATTTAAGCTCCCTAATATCAGCCTCTTATTGTCGTTTTGACTAAACGCTACACAACCAACTTTCTGCCATCTTTGTTTAATGCCTTTTCAAAAATACATTTAATAACTTATACTTTCTTCAATATATTAAAAAGGTTCAACATCACCCAGAGAATTGTACATGGACAGTGAAACAATCGATCAGACGATCACTGCGATTTATAAGCAAAATGTCTTTTCGCTTCCGTGTACAAAGAGTTTCTTGGTAAGCTACTTCCAAAATTTTAACCAAAGTTTAAGAGTAAATTTCTATTGTATATTGTACATTTAGACTGTTTCAAGTCCTCTATTTGGGTTTCCTTGTCTAAAGGAACAGTCTATTTAAACAAATTATGCAATGTAAGTTGTTTTGAAGTAAAGTTTATCACGAGAGCATGAAATAAGTAATTGAAGAGCTGATCGAAAAACGGTGACAATTTTGCAGTGACATCAAGGATAATTTTCTCTCACCACATAATAAAAATAGAAAAACGTCACTTGTACCATTTTCCTACTAAACCCTTCAAAAATAATCCCTGAATGCTATTGAGAATGAAATGACATTGCTCTCCTATTTAAAGTAGAATAAATTAAGTGAAAATCTCATTTCCTCACATCATTCACGTTATAAAGTTACAAAAACATGATGCTTGAGTTTTTGGAATGGATGATTTCAGAGGTCAACTTGTTTTTTAACATTTCGTTTTAAAACCTCAGCAACTTTTTCTTCAAACTTCTCTTTCGCACGAACCCAAACTGGATGAGAATCCACCTTAGAAAAGACAGAAGAAGAAAAAAGACAATCACAAATAGTTACCCAAAAAATATATACTATTTATCAAAAAAGCACTCAGCCGAATTTAAAGGGCTTAAACACTTGACTACCTACGAGTTGCAAATAATTTTTAATAGAAACTTGCTCAACGAAATGGGCTTTTATGACAGGAATTAGCCTCTATATTTAATGACTGATTTCAGCACCACATGTAACAGAAAACTCAGAGAAGTTTTCTATGGAACTACGATGGAGTTTTATTTTCTAAGTATTCAGTGAAGATAGCTTATGGCTTGACCCTCCCAGAAATAACCGCAGGATGGGCTGGAAGGTTGATTACTATTTACAAAAAGTTTTCGGAAAATCCGGTGGGAAAGTCGATGGATCACGCCTTTTTGGGTCACACCGGCGGAACTCCGGGAGCAGCGGAACATCTGAAAAGGTTTTTCCATATGGAATGTTCCTGACGGAAATTCGTGTTCTATCTCTTAAAAGCCATGTTTGATACCAATTTCAGGCCTTCGCGGCCGTTTTTGTACAAATGGCAAACACAATTCCGGGACAAAATTTACCAGTCCTGAATTTTACTTATCACTTACACAAAACGTGAACCAAACAGTTTGACAAGTAAATGGTAAACAACCAATAATCTTTTCAACGCACTACCTAATATCACAGGGAGACAGCTCAAGGCACTGCCTACTAGATGGTTTTACTCACTATAATTCAGTTTCTACGAATTAAAAACAAAATACAGTTAGGATTTTTTTTCTAGATAACTACCTCAGGAAGTTTCAAAAGATATGGTGTTATGCTGTCAGCAAAAAGAACTGTGCTTTCTCTTGGCAACAAAGAGGGTAAGTTATCAATGGCCACAAGGTCCAGAGGTTTGGTACAATTGCTGTAAGTAATAATAAATAGAACTTAGTGTTATGGTGATTTAAAATTGACACAAGAACAACGACTACTTGTTACTTTAAAAGAACCCTGTAATACCTTTGGTAAGACCCCGGGGGGGAGGGGGCACTCCATTATTTGACCGAGACAGAAGTGTGCTGTTGAACTGGGTACGGTTTTCAGGGTCTCAAGTCTTAAACAGGGTATACAATTTCACTCTTTAACGTCTTTGACAGGATGTGTTTTTGAACCCGAAACCTTTAAAAGAGTTTTAAAAGGCTGCAGATGAGCAGTCTACATTAGTGGCACCAACAATAAAAAATTTAAAAAATTATTTTCCCCAAAACATTTAGTTCCATGAAATTACCCAATTCTGTGGGTAAAACGAAACGAGTCAGGGCCATAAAATAGGGTCTCCTGTCTTAAATAGGGTAGCGAAATGAGTAATATTTGTCTTCAACGGGGTCAGGTTTTAAAGGCATTGGTGGCACACCTCTACACAAACTTCCCTTGAGTGACCCCTCCCCCCACCCCCTGGATTAGCACAAAGGTGCGTGGTTTCAGACATTAGAAAAAGAAATAAAGCTATGCAGGAAGTTGTTAGAATGACTTAATGAAATGAAAGCAAAGTTTAAAGGAAACTATCATCTTCCAGGATGGTTGGAAACACCAGGAAGAATTGTGTAACAAATGTGCTACATTTACTTTTACAACTGTACATTCTTTACATAAAAAAAGACAAACAGTTGCATGCCAACCTGAGTTGTAGCCGCCTGCTGGGATTTTGAAATGTGGTAATGGAATCCAAGAATGGCAGAGGATTGTTTGGGTTGCTGACATCACAACTAACATCAACCACTACCGAGAGATTCCTGCAGAGAGAAATAGTGCAGTTTTAAAGGGACATTTTGAAAGAATATTTTTTTGTTTGTTGTTATGTTCTTATTTCTCCATGTAACAGAAGTACTTACTTATATAAAGTATAAGAAACTAATTGCAAAAATTCCAGATTGCCTTACACAATGTAAGACTAAAATGCCACTATGAAAGAGTCGATTTAAGCATTCCAGAAGAGGAAAATTACATGTAACTGAACATCCGTGGCCATTCTCAAAATTAACACTTTTGTTAGCTGTGAGTTTGTTCATCTTTGAAAGAATTGACTTGGAAAAATAAGTTGATGAAAAGGTGTGAAGCAGAAATCAAGAAATATTGAACACACAAATATCAGTCAACAATACAAAATGGAAAAATATAATGTGAAATTAAAAGGCTGGAGATATTATGATCACAATTACTGGTAACAGGAACAGGCAAAGTATGAATACATCCCAGTAAAAACCATTGCAATTTTACTTGAGCTTCGTGGAGAAATAAGTCTGCTACACAGCCGCTTTTAGTCTCGTCACGCAATGCTCCACTACCACTAACGGCTGCTGAAAACCGAACTACATTCCTTTCCCTTTGTGGTCTAACGAACAAACCAATCATGTACAAGAAATTTGACAATACGTGACTTGCAGGGCGCTAGGAAGCGAGCACACTTCTCAGTTTTCGACAAATCAATCAATCATCCCTGAATTTAGACAGGCTCTGTGTTTTTCAAGCAACGAAAAGGTTAATTTGCAAAAAAGTTTGTTTTAAGCGGTCAACAAAGTTCCAGGTGAAAAAAAAGGTTTGATAGGCCTAGAAGACTTTTACCAGGATTGGTTGGTTCTTCATTTAAAGTGCATATATACTGATATGCAATGAAGAATTTAATGTACTGGATGTGCTCATTGTGTTCCTGTGAAGACTAAACTCTCAAGGGTACCGATTCAAAAAGCAACCTTATAAATTATAGATGAGCGATTTCCCGAAACTATACCTGGCAACTTTATGAGCACATCCATGTTGTGCATCGCAATTTGCTCGACTTGCTTGCTGTTGCTGTTTATCTCCTAAATTTTGAATTGGACTCGACTACAACAACACTGTAGTAATAAATTGCTTGTTTTCACGCGACAAATTGATTATTCTGTCATTCACACATGGGGCAACGATAAAAGCAAAGCTGTGATTGGAGGAGCCTTAGTACCGCAAAGGTGGCGTGAACACCTTCCAGAAAATGAGAGCTAAATTATAATTGGCTAATCATGGGAAAGGAATGTAGTTCGGTTTTCAGCAACCGTTAGTGGGGAGGAGCGTTGCGTGACGAAACTAAAAACGGCTGTGTAGCAGACTATAGAGAAATAGGACTGCTAGCACTTTTTTTACCATAATTCTTTCATTTTTGAGTGTCAATGTAATAAGAAACTTCTGTGAGTGATGTTATTTTTTTTGCACAAGCTGTCTGTGCTGTTATTCACCTCTGATCGGTGTCCAGCACCTTCCTTGTGAGAAATGGTGGAATTTTCTGCAAAGCAATTTTCTGATCAAGCACATGAACGTATACCCTACGTAAAATTAACTGTAGCTGGGATTAAAATTTCTAGTATACATGTATGGTCTCCAGGAGATTAGAGGCCTTCTATTTGCAAGTCTTTGAATATGATAATGGTCCTTCATAAAAATCCTGGAACCCGCAGAATTAAATCTCACGCTTTTGACTCAAAAAAAGTTCGAAGTTAAATCTAAATATGCCTTTTTTAGCTCAGTGGGAGATCCAGGGGTTCTAGCCCTCTTACCCCGCCCTTCCTCCCTTCCTGCCATTAATGACAATACCATATCATAGATGGGTACAATTTTTTTTCACCAATTTCAAGGCTTTGAAACAGAAATTGCACAACAGAATAGCCACATACACCATGCATCTGATAATTTCTAAAAGAAGGCTTGCAAAAGCATCTTGACTCTTAACCATAGAAAAGTGATAAAGAAAGAGTGTTGCTTGCAGTAACCTCATTTTAAGAAAATTAGGGGCAAGGGTGGGGGCGGGGGTGCCATTTGCTAGCTTAGCTGGAAAAAAGTTGGCTTATTTGGGAACTGGGGGAACTTATTCAAGGAAATGTGATACTCAGGTCCTACTACATTATTGAACCTGTGTAAAGCTTAAAGGCTGGAGATCGGAACAAAGTGGATTTAATAAAATTAATTAAGAAAAGTTTAATGTTATAATGTATGCATCAAAATCTGACTAACATAAGTTCTTATCAAGCATGAGCCACATAATATATTGTTAAGACAAATATAGTTTAAATTTTCCTTAACTTGGGTGACAACATTCAGCTCATGGGTACTGGAAGGTGCATCACTAGATGTGAGAGATTTATTTAATATGATTGTAATACCCGCAAAAATGTAAATCAGAATTATAGCTTTTTGTAAAAATTTAAATTAATCAATTTTTACTGCACCTTTGTTAACTTGATGTTGTTGACAAAAATGTCATACTGTAGAATTTCCTCAAATGGTCCTCCAGTTTTTGTTTCATTAATGTCCCATTTTGCAATGTGCGTGCTGTCAAAAATTATATATAATATTTCAATTATGAAACAAACATACAAGCAAAACAGTTTCTGCCACTAAGATCCATCAGGGTTTTCATTAAGAATGCTAGTAGCCGGAGGATATTGTGAAAGATGCACCATGTCTGAACGAAAAATAGTCACAGGCTATCGCACATTAGCTGGAGAATTCTGTGTAGTAAATGGAGAATTCTCCGATCTCGGGTGCCTAATGAACACCCTGGACCCATAATGTAATGGCCCATGTTCGATATACTAAAATCTTAACAAGAATCCGAGGCTTTAGGGTCAAAATTGCAAATTTTTCATGACTCCATTGTCTGGCAATTCCCAGAAGAGACTTGAGCACAAAGAAAACCAAACCAAATATAGAAAAATGACCAGAAAGCCTCGGAGTTATGTTGGAATTTCAACATATTGAACGTCAGCTATTCATTACTGCAATGACATTCCTGTGTACCTTGGTATTCCTGCTTTGTAAGCCATATCCAATGCTCCTTTACCACAGCGTCCTAATGCACCTATAACTACTATGCGAGGGTGGCAATCTGGAAGACCTTGGAAACACAAAGAGAGATAAGTGCACTTTCACGCACATAATAATAATATAAAATGTACAATCACTCTAAATTAGTTGTAAATCTCTCATTAGGCCACACATTAACCCTTTAAGCCCTAAGAGTGATCAGCAGCAAATTTCTCGTTGTAATATCAATGCCTTGTAAAACATAGTGGTCATGAGAATGACGGATATGATCACACAAGATGAATTTGCTTGATATTTTATAAACTTCTCCCCACTACTTCTGTAGGGAATGAATAGGGGCAACAAATGAGAATTCAAATCTTGATCTTAGGGGTTAAAGGGTTAAAGTCAAAACATTTTCAATCACATACTTATGAACATTAATGATTGATAAAATATAAAGAACTAAACTGGAGTGCCTGGAGAAAAACCTCTCAGAGTATTAAGGGGAGAACCAACAACAAACTCAACCCCCAAATGGTGTCAATACCAGGATTTGAACCTGGGCCACAATGGTGGGAGGCAAATGCTCTCACCGCTAAGCCACCCTAGCACCCCAAATGATTGAGAAAAAAGGCACAGGCTGGAACAGGTCAAAATGACTACATTACATTACAGCTGTATGTCAAATATATTAAAATATTAGGCATTTTGTGCCACAAACTGGACCTGGATTTGAAGATAAAGAATGTTTGCTTTCAAGTCGGCTGTGAAGTGGTTAATTACTGTGAGATCAGAGATAAACATTCATATTGTGGGCAGATTATTGGAAAGATTATGCCAATGTAGATGCCATCTTTTTCAATTCATCACTTCCTCAAAGTTGTAATTTTTGTTGTACGACTATTATTTTAACTGCAGTCATTCAGGGTAGTTACTTATTTTTGATGCAGATGAGGATATAGTAAAAGTAGCTCTTACAGGTCAAAATTTGATGCCTCCTAACCCTAATTAGTCATGAATTAGGATTAGGACAAGCAGACAAAGGAAAATGAGAATCAACCTTGGTTTAAAAATTTTAACCCGAATTTAATTTTGACCTGTAACATGGCCACATCAATCATTATCTATATTAATGAGTTACTATACCTTTTGCCTTGGAAACATTTTGAAGCATCATCTTCACATCATTTACCAATACTTTTTCATTATCATAAGGCTCTAAAGATGGCATTGAACTGTGAGGGCTGAAAAGCACAATAAAAAGTCCATAAATTTCAATCACTAATTCACCAAAGAAAGTGGGGAATTCTTAACAGGTCACATTCAACATTGTCATGCAAATAGAACTAAACAATGCTTAGGGGTTTAGGGTTTTAAGTATTGCAAAACATCAACACAGGGTTTAGGCTGAATACACTGTATGTTTTCTTATGCAGCCCTTCCACACTCAGTGTGATTGGATGGGGGACAAAGAGGAGAGGAAGCAAGAATAGGTTGATACATGCCTTAATTGTTGAAGGCACCATGCTTTGAGACCAACAGCCATTCCTGAAAAACCAGCCACAAACAAACACAAACATTTTCTAAATTAGATATTAAAGTCAGGCTGCTCTGGACTTACAATGTATCTGCAAATATTAAAACCTGCAAAACTGTAACACAGTAATTCTAAAGTTAAATTTTATATCATTAATGTTGATTGTGGTCATTTATCTTCCAGTTTCTTCCTTGACAATAAATTATTCTCTTCTACATAATGTTTCTGTTATCAGGCTTTTACTTAAAACTTTTTTATTACAAGAAGAGGCTTTCCCGGAGAAAAGGTTGCTTGCAAAAATTCTTAAAAACATGGAATATTCTCTAAAAGAAGTACCAGAGGCTAGAAAGACAAATGACTTTTAACAGTTAATTTCATACATATTTTTGCCTGTCTACCAGGGTTGTCAAAAATGCTTTGATCATGTATCAAATTCTCTCAACTGACTCTCAGTCTGAAAAATTTATACATGGATATTGGCGTTTAACGGGTTAAGAGAGAATGATAATATTATATTTTGTCACTTACTACTGTCATCTGTCATGTACTCCACATCAAGAATCTTTCCACCACCCTTAATAAATCGATTAAGTAAATCAACCCAGCCAGCCTGATTCTAAAAACAAAGCAAAGATAAACCCACTAAACCCACTATGAAATAAACTGAGATCATCCTCAGATAAATAGAACTTTTTTCCAAGCTTAATAAAACTTGATATCAGGTTTAGGGTCTCCAAATTTTTCTGGAACCTTCTCCCATGAAATGTATCAGCAAAATTTCATCAATTATAGCTGCATAACACAAACGTTTTGATATTTTTATTAGGCAATGACATGTTTTTAAATAGTATATATTTAATCAACCAAACATTGTCCACAATCGTTTATTGTGGGACTCAAGGTTTTCAATCAATAACTGATTATAATCAATGACCATCACACTACTAGAAGGGGTTCCAATGTTAAGCTAGTGCTACTTTGATGAAGCATTCAGAGTACCCTGTATACTTACTTTATATGCATGGGCAAAGTAAATGTGTGTTTGTGGAATTGAAGAATCAGATTCAGCAAGTTCTTTAATTCCAAGGATAAATGTATCTTTAGGAGCATAAACCCAAGATCCTTCAGGAGCCATACTCACTCCATTGATCCTGTCACAAAATGATAAGTTCAGTGAAACTTGTTGGCACCCTTGTGAGGTGCTTGTTCTTAGTCTTTAGTAATATTTAACCAGATGATTGTATTTTTGAGCATTTTCATTTTCAAAATACATTTTTTGCCTGCAGTGGTGGATCCAAGGGAGGGACCCCCTTATCTTTTGACCAAACTGAGGCCAGAACGGGCGAAAAAAAAATTTTTTGGAGACCTGGTCCTCCCTTTTCTAAGGGTCTCGATGACCCGGCTCCTCCTTATCTCAGGGTCTGGATCCTGCCCTGATTGTCTTGGGCCAAGTATGGGCATTTATTATTCTTAACATTCTTATATACCTGCCAACTTTTTCTGAGATATAAGCGTGAGATTTTTATCCTGGGAGTGCTGGGATTTTTGAAGACGACACGATCATTTCCGAAGATTCCC